>NC_072877.1:5902620-6149213 GCF_028858705.1 Grus americana | reverse complement strand
CCCCCTCCCGGGATGCTCCCGGGGTCCCCCATCCCACGCTGTTTTTTGGGGTTCCCCCTCCCATTTTATTGTGGGGGTCCCTCATCCCAGGTGGCTCCTGGGGACCCCTGTCCCATGGCGGCCTTGGGGGTCCCCACAGTGCAGCCCTACATCCCGCACCCCGAGACACCCGGACAACACCCCCACGTGCCCCTTCCCGTTCCAGGGGTCCAGCACAGCCCCCCCAAACGCAGCCATGCCCCCCTCACCCTGGGGCAAGACAACCCGGATTTCTGCGCGTTTCCCAACTTGATGAGCACAGGGGCCCTGGGGGTCTCGGGGTCTCGCAGAGCTTGAGCCTGGAGCTTTTTGGGGTGCAAACGCACCTCGATTTTACCCAAAATCATCAAAATTCTGCTTTTTTGGGGGGGAGAGGCATGAGTTTGGGGTTCAGAAAGGGAGTTATTTTTGCAGGACAAAGATTTTCCCATGCTGGGAGTGGGGGGGGGCGGTGTCCCTCTCTGCCCCCAGAGAAGTTACCCCCAAAATTAGGTGCTGTGGGAAGGGGAAGGGGGGGTCAGACAGGAACGCACCAAACCGAAATTGCCTTTTTTCTGCTGTGGGGCTAACCCCCCCCCGTGGGGCTGAGACCGTCCCCCAGGTGCGGTGACCTCGTCCCCGCAGGACCGTGGGGTGGCCGGGAGCTGGCTGGGCTGGGGGGGCACGGCTGAGGGGGTTACCCGGCGGGGGGCGGGGGGGCACGGCCGGGGGGGATGCCCCACGCAGGCAGGGGGTGCTGCTGCTGGGGCTGGGGGTTCGTCCCCACCGTGGCCCTGGTGCCACGCACGGAGGTTTCCCTGTCGGAGGTGTGGAGGCCGGTGCCCCCCCCACTTCAGCGCAGCCCCGAGAGGGCGTAGGCCCCCCCCCCCGATGCCACACTCCCCCGCCAACCTCTGCCTGGGGCCGTGCTGCCCCCCAAACACTGAGTGGGGTGCTCGGGGGATTTTTGGGGTGGCCCTCCCAGCTACAACACCCCCCCCCCTCCTGCCCCATAGCGAGCTTCACTCCGCGCTCTTCCTCTGAGCCTTCCTCTGCATTCGGGGTCACCCTGAAGTAGGACAAGCAGGAGGGACGCAGAGGCAGGAGGGTCTCCCCAAAATATCCGGCAGTGTTTCATCCCCATCCCGCCGGCCTCGGGGGGCAGCGGAGGGAAACCCCCCCTCCATGAGCCACCACCATCGTCCACTGGCAAAATAACGGGGGGCCGAGGTCCCGCTGCCCCGGCCCCCCGGGAGGGTGGGGGTGGGTTTAATAACCCCCCCCCCCGGGACACCCCGTTTGTCCCCGGTGCGGGTGCCGTGCCAGGATTTGTCTCCTTGGGGCTTCAGGCTTCGTCTGGGGAGGTGGCGGAGGGGGGTGGGTGTCCCATGGGTGTCCCCCCCGCGTCCCCAGCCACGGGGAGGAAAAAGGAGTCCGGGCGTGGGGTGCGGAGGTGGGAGGGGGTGGGAGATGGTGAATGGGGTGGTCAAGGGTCCAGGGGCAGCTGCGTGTCCTGGGGTGGTCGAGGGTCCCGGGGTGACTGCAGGTCTTGGGGCTGCTGAGGATCCTGGGGTGTCCAAGGGTCCCGGGGTAGCTGAGGGTCCTGGGATGTGCGAAGGTCCCACCTTACCCCCCCCAGCTGCGGCACCTCGCTGGCCAGGCTCATTTCCGACCCCTCCCGTCCGCGGCAGCGATCCCCCCGCTCCAGAGACTCGTTTGGCCGAGGTGCCCCCCCCCGGGTCTCCCACCCTCCGCTCCCTGCCCCAGCCCCAGCCTCGCGGTGCCTTCGGGACGCCGCTGCCGGGATCCCAAAGCTTTTACCAGCAGGACGTGCCGGGGCAAAGGCCGGGTGACGGGATCTGACCCAGGGGCACACGTAAGAGCCCGTAATTGCTTTTCGGGTTTGGGCTGCGCAGCGGCAAAATATTGCGTGAGATGGTTTCGGAGGGCTCCCGCCCCGCCATCGTCTCCTCCGTCTCATGGACTTCCCATCCCACCTCCGTCTCCTCCATCTCATGGGCCTCCCACCCGCCTGCCCAGCCGGGATGCTCTTAATTATGATAATTAATCCCTTAACGGAGCAGGGGGACCTTGGGAACACCTTGGGAAACAAGTTGCCGTGAGGTTTTGCCTCCGGAGCAGCGGTTGCCTTTTGACGCCGACCTTCAAACCCGCCGTAGAGGCTCTCCTGGGTTTGTAGGACGTAGAGAAAATGCTGGGAAAGACCCCAAAGCTGCGGCACCGCCAGCTCCCGTGGTTTTTTTTACTCAGGGTCCTGCAAAGCTGGGGGTGGCGCGGGACAATCACCCTCCGCGTGTCCCATGCCACAAACCAGCCACCTCCTCGCTCCTCCGCGGACTCGTGTCATGCGTTATTTATCATCCTGGCCGGGACAATGTAGTGAAAAATAATGCTTGAAGTGATTATTTATATTTTTTAGCAGCCTAGGGCTCGCGCAGCCCCCCCGGACACATCCGGACTCTGCGCGGGACGGCTGCTGCCACCGCATCTACCCCTACAGACAGAGCGAGAAGCCGCCCGGGAAGGGGCAGATGTGAACTCCCCATTCAGCACACGGATGGAAATGTTAATTAAAAGCAGGGTAATAAAACATCTGGAGGACTGGGAGCTGGGAAGGGCCGGCCAGCACCATACCCTGCAGCTGCCTCTCGCTGTTCCTTGAGAAACTTGGGCAGGGGGGACTGGGGTCACCAGTTATTTAGATGTTACAAAAGCCTTTTCATGAAGTATTTCAGTCAAAGCGACTGAAGAACCTTTGTGGAGCAGAGCGAGGGGCTGCCGGCCCGGCGGGGAGGGGTGGGGAGAGCCTTATGGCCCCAGGGACCTGGGACTTGGGGACGGTCCCCGGTGTCTGGTGAAACGGGGAGGTGGCAAGTGCGGCCGGAGATCGGGGTTCAGGGTCAGGCTGCAGGTGGTGGGATGAGATGGGATGAAGGTGATGGCTTGGAGATGCTGGGGGAGGCCCTGTTTGGTGCCATGCCCGCAGCCTCTTGGGTGATGGGCAGTGCGGCGAGCACCCGTCCCACCCACGCGTCCCATCGTAGGGGGACAAGCCCACCCTGTGAGAAAAAGGGGGGGAAAAGGGTTTTCCAAAGGGTTTGTCCTGCAAGCTGGCTCGGAGCTAAACGGGCACCACGGTGGGACCCTGACACCCTGCTCCTGGTGTGGGGCAGGACGGGGAGCCCTCTCTGAGCACCCACTGATGTGGGTGATGGGGACACCCCGGTGGGATGGGGACACCTCGGCAGATTGGGGACACCCAGGTCTGGTGGGACACACGGGTAGGACGGGGCCATCTCCGTGGGATGGGGCCACCCTGGAGGGACAGGGTCACCCTGGGTGGGTTGGGGACACCCAGATGGGGAGTGATGCCCTGGGTGAGATGGGGGTACTCTGGATGGGATGGAGTGACCCTGGATGAGATGGGGGGACCCTGGGTGGGATGGAGGGACCCTGGATGAGATGGGGGGCATCTGAATGGGATGGGGGGCACCGGAAGAGACCGGGGGGGATGGGACCTGGATGGGATGGGGGCACCCTGGATGGGGAGACACTGGACAGGATGGGGGACCCTACATGGGATGGGGGGGACCGAATGGGGGGATCCTGGATGGGATGGTGGGACCCAGATGGGATGGGGGGCCCTGGGCAGGACGGGGAGACCCGGACGGGATGGGGGACCCAGACAGGATGGGGGGACCCGGACGGGATGGGGGGACCCGCATGTGGTGGGGGCCCTGCGCGGGACGGGGGCCCTGGACGTGGCGGGGACACGCCGCCGGCCGCCGCCCCGTGGGCGCCCCGTGGGCAAGCGGGGTCCGTCCTGCCGGGAGCGGAGCGGGGCCGGGCCGGTCGGCGGAGCCGGTGGCGGGCGGCGGGGCGGTGCGAGCGCCCTGCCCTGCCCCGCGGTGTCGGTTTGCAGCCGGGCTCCTCCTCCGCTCCCCCCCCCCCCCCCGCCGCCCCGCGCATTCCCGACCCTCCCGGGCGGCGGCGGGGGCCCGGCGGTGCCGGAGCGGGCGGCGGGGCCGGACCCCCACCATGCCGCAGCTGGAACCGGCGGGGGGGGACGACCTGGGGGCCCCCGACGAGCTCATCGCCTTCCAGGACGAGGGCGAGGAGCAGGACAAGGGCGCGGGGCGCGGCTCGGCCCACGGGGACCTGGACGAGCTCAAGTCCTCCCTGGTCAGCGAGACCGAGAACCGCGGCACCGGCACCGGCTCCGGCTCCGGCTCCGACTCCGAGGTGAGCCCGGGGGGGTGGGGGGGGGGGGGATGTGGGGGGAGGCGCCCCCCGCCCGGCCCCGCTCACCGCCCTCTCCCCGCAGGCGGAGCGGCCCCCGCAGCCCCGGGAAAGTTTCCAGAAGCCGCGGGACTATTTGGCAGAAGGTACCGGCTCCGCTCTCCGCCCCGCTCCCGGTGGCCACCACCCCCCCCCCCGTCCCGGTCCCGGTCCCCGCCGCATCCCCCCGGACCATCCGACACTTCGCAACTTCTTTGTTTCCGCCCCCGGCTGCGGGCGGGAACCCCCCCGTGGGCCCCCCCCCCCCCCCCCGTGTCCTTCCCCCCACCGCGGGGAACGGCCCCCGCCCCACCGGAGGAACCGTCCCGACACCCCCCCCCTCCCCCCGGCCCCGACCCCCCTCCCCGGTAACCGGCCCCCGGGCGCTTCCCCACGGATGGACCGGTGCCCACCCCCCGCCACGGAGGAGCCAGGCTCGGGACACCCCCCCCCCCCCCCCGCAGCTGGGGCCTTTCCGGGAGCGACCAGCACCGGGACACCCCCCCCCCCCAGAACCGCCCCCCCGAGACCAGCCCAGACCCCCACCCCTCTACAGCCGGACCCCCCTCCCGCGGGGACCGGGACCCCCCAAGAAGAATCAGGCACCCCATAAGGGACGTGGCCCCCCCCAGAAGGACCTATCCGGGCCCCCCAAGTGGGAGGCTCAGACCCATGACCCCGCCCCCCGCCTCTGCAAGTGGGGACCCCCCCGGAGGGCCGGGTGCCGGGATCCCCCTCCCGCGGGGACCGCCCCCCTCACCGCAACTGGAACCCCCCCCAGAAGAACCCAGGACCCCCCCCCAAAGGGACTCTGGCACCCCCAGAGGGACCCACCTGCCCCCCCCCCCAAGTGGGGACCCCCCAGAAGAACCAAGGACCCCCCCAAGGCACTTGGGCACCCCCAGAGGGACCTACCCCTGCCCCCCCATGCTCCCATCCTTGCCCCCCTCCCGCCCGCCTCCTGACCCCCCCCTTCCTCTCTCTCCCCAGTGGTCAGACGACAACAAGATGGGGGGTTTTTTAAGGGCCCCCCCTACCCCGGCTACCCCTTCCTGATGCTCCCCGAGCTGGGCAGCCCCTACCTCGCCAACGGAGCCCTCTCCCCCGGCGGCGCCCGCACCGTAAGTGCCCCCCGACCCCCGCCCCGAGCTCCCCCTGACACACCCCCCCCCCAGTGCCCCCTTTTCGGGGATGCTCGGACCCCGCTTCAGCTCCGGCCGAGCCTCCCGCCCCGTCCCGAAGGAAAGCGACCGCCTGGTGCTTAAAAAAACCCCAAAAACAAAAAGGAAAAAACCCAAAGGGGTTATTTCCCTTATTTTTGGTTCCCTTTGCCCCTTCGGGGGGGGGGGAGTGTGCACCCCAGGGAGGGTTGGGAAGTTTGGGGGGGGGCCTCGCCCCGGGCACCCAGCCCCGAAACCTGACCCTGAGCCGCTGCGCTGCTTTTCTCATTTAAAAGGGCTCCCTTCGACTTTTTAAAGCTCTTAATGGGCTGACATTGTCTGTCCCTCCTCTGGCTTAGAAAACTGATGAAGCAAATTGAGCAAAGCATTAGATGGGGGGGAGGGGGGGGGCACAAAGCAGAGCGGGATTGACACCCCCCCCCCCCAAAACCCCAACAGCATCCCTCCCCCCCCCAAACCATCCCAGCACCGACCTGGGCCAGAACCAGGAACCTCTTTCAGAAACACAAACCTAATTTAGAAACATAAACCCGTTCCATCCCCGGCCCTTACCTGCCTCAGTTTCCCCTCCCGGTACCCCTGGTGGCATCCTGGGGGGGGGGGGGAATGTGGGGGGGTTCTCTGCCCCCCACCCCAGGGAGGGATGCGGTGCCCGGCCGTGGTACCCGCCGCAGCATCGCGCCACGCTCGTGTTTTTCTGGGGGGATTTCTCGCTCCGGAGCCACGGCGGTGACACCTGATGGTTTTAAGCACATTGTTTGCTCCGGCTCTATAGGAGCAGCGTTACCATATGGAATATATATAGGATGGCAAAAGCTGCTGCAATTAAAAGGGCTTAAAATCCCCGGCACGGGCTCGCCGGTTGGGATTCTGCTTTCCGGTGGCGGCGTCGCGTGGAGACTTTTCTGTATTTTGGGGGTTTTCTTGCTTTTGTTTTATTGGAAGCAACTGGTTTGAATGGCCGTCGAGCGTAAATCCCGGGCTGGGGAGGGCGAGGGGGGCCCCGGCGGCCGCTGGATTATATAAATATCCCCGCATTTGGCCGGTGGCCGGGTGCCGGATAAAGGTTATATTCCCAATTTGTCACTTTTGGTATTACTACGTTTTGGAGATGATGCGCAACTGGCCACAATCCCAAATACCGACGAGGAATAAGGAATAATTAAAAGGGGCTGGGGTTGGGATTCGTAGAAAACGGCCGCTAACAATGATTTAATGAATCCCAGAAAGGTGGATTCATTAATTAACAGGGGCTGATGTTGCATCCTGGTTTTGGACCCGGGCTGAGGATGTTGGGTCTGGAGAAGAGCTGGAGGGATGAGTGGGGATGGGAAAGCCCGGATCGGGGCTGAATCCTGCCGGATTGGGGCGTTTCTGTGCGGAGCTGGGTGCTGAGCAAGCACGGGGCGTCACGGTGGGGGCAAAGCGGGAGGATTTTGCAGGCGCGTGTCACGTCTCGATGCGACCGGGAGGGCTCTTGGAGCCGAATTTTGCTGCGCCGCTGGGGCAGGATGAGGCCTGGCCGTATCCTGCGGCCACTCGTGCAATGAAAGCGTCTGAGCTCTGCGCCGGTGAGCAAACCCCTGCTTTCCATGAGCTCCCATCGGAGCAGTGCCGCAGGGATCCCCCGGATCCCGGGACATTGTCGTGCTAGCGAGCTGGGGCTGGGTCCGGCCAGGCACAGCATCCTCCATCCCGTACCGGATCCGGCCGGGCGCAGCATCCCCGGCACGGCAGCATCGCCCGAGGGCGCCGAGCTCTGCACCGACAAATCCGCCGCCCGCCCTCGTCCCGGGAGGCTTCGAGGCAAGACCCGACACGTGAAGCACAGCGGTGGTAGGAGGCGGGAGGCCACCGAGCAGCCCTGGGAGCTTTTTTTTTCCTGTTTCCTTCTTTTTTTTTTTTTCTCCCCCCCTTCTATCCATTAGGGGAAACGAGCTGATCCACAGGATCCGGCCAGCCTGGTGGCTGTGGCATCCTTGCCATCCCTCAGCCGGGGTGCTGCGGATCGAACCGTGTGGCTCCGCCGCGTGAAAAAGGAAGATTTTTTGGGGGGGAAAAGAAAAACCAACCAAACCCCAAACAATTTCTGTGCCCACGAGATGCTCCGAGGAGGCAGCCAGGGCGGGCGAAGAAGGACGCTGGGGACGGACACGTCCACGGATGCAGGTGTCAGACCTGGCAATGGCAAAACCCCTGGAGAATTCTTTTTTTTTTTTTAATATATATTTTTTTTTGGAGTAACAGGCAGGCAAGCCAGCTCTCTTGCATCTCTCCACTCCGAAATATTTATAAACCTGGAAAATATTGATAACTCTGGAAAAGCGACGCCTTCACGCACCCCGAACCGGGAGAATCATCTCCGGCACCGAAGCGACGGGATGCTCCTGCCCTGTCACTGGGTTAATTCCCTTTGCTCCCGTATCGCCCCTGTTATTTCTGAACAGGACCCTGAATTTTGGGGTGTCCCCCCCCGACCCGATATCAATTTTCTGGTGATTTCTGCCCAGGGCGGTATTTTTATGGCTCCTCCGAGCCGGTGGAGGAATTTGGCGGGGTGTAAGGATGGCGGTGCCGTTCGGAGCAGTGTTTTAGCCTGGTTTTCCCAAGGGACGCATCGGGAGTTGGGAATCGGGAACCCCCGAGGCTCCGTGCGGTTCCCTGGGAGCATCGGAGCTGCGATTCCCAAAACCGGGGTGGGGGGGGGGGGGGGGACGGGACCCGAGTGGGATGGAAAGGAAAAGCTCCGGGCGAGCGCCGGCACCGTGAGCTGGATGGATGCAAACCCCCTGTCACCGCCGCGCCGGATCCATCCCGTCGGGATTATTTGGAGCCGGCGTCTTATATCCTGAGTCCGGAACAAACTGGATCCATTCCGGGGCAAAATTGCACCCCAGGACCCTCCTCTGCACCCCGACTCGGGGAAGGGATGGGATCCCCAAAGCGGGCACAGCACCGCCGGGGAGGCGAAGGAGACACAGCGCGTTGGCGGATGAGAAAAACCTCGCACGGGATTGTCGTTTCCCCCCCTCCCAAAAAAAACCCCCAGTTTAACCCCAGGAATTCGAGTCTGGAGGCGAGTATTTAAATAAACCCCAACCTTCCTCAGGCGTGGAAATTCAACGGAGGCACCCAAACAGCTCCCTGCGCCCTGTGATGATGCCACGCCGGCGTAATTAATGCACATCGGTGGGTCGCGGTCCCAAAATAAATGAGAAAACCCCCCACAACCTGGGCTTGTTTTGGCTTTTTTTCCCCCCGTTCCCGAGATGAGCTCGCGATCCCGGCGCGGGCTGCAATACAGAGGCGTATCTGTCTGCAAAAGAAAATATATCCTCTTAAACGTGCAGCTGCCAAGAAAAATGATTAAAATACAGATTTTTGGCAAGAAAAAGGGTTGCTCCGAAAACCGGGCGGGTCTTGCCGGAGGCTCCAGCGGTGGCTCCGGCTGAGCGGGGAGGGTTTTGGCGTGCGCTCGTCGGGATGCGGGATGGAGGTGTCGGGATGGAGTGGGGGGGGAGGATTTTTTTCGCCGGCCGAGCTCTGGGCTCCTCCTTGGGATTTGCTGGTTTATTTGGGATTTCCACACACACCCCCCCCCAGCAGTGCGGGCTTCCTTCCCCACCTGGAAAATATTGAGAAGAAAAGGATTTTTGGCACTTTTTGGCTTCTTCAGCTTGCGCCGGCAGCTGCCGGGTCGATCGCATCCCTCCCAGCAGCGAACCCTCCCCGTGCCTCAGTTTCCCCACTCCGAGGCAATCCTGTTGAGCCTTCGCACACAATGGCCCCTTTATGTCTCCTCCTTAATTATGCTATTCGGCTAATTACCCTGGGTGGGTTTTTTTTTCTTGGTTTTTTTTTCTTTTTTGGGCTAAATGAGACCTACAGGAGGTTTCCACTACACCCCCCCCCAACTTCTCCCTCCTCCCTCCCTTTTCCAACACGATTCCCAAATTAAAGCAATGAAGTAAGTGCTCCGGGCGACTCTCATAAGACCTGGTTTTGTTAAGGGGACTTAACGCGCATTCATCATCTTTCTGGTATTCCGAGCAGCTGCTTTTCATTAGTTTTTCTTCCTTGAAGTCGCTGGCGGGAGCAGGGGAAAGAGGAACCCGGAGAGAAGCGCCCGGCGCATCCCGGCCGGAGGAAGAGGAGGGTTAAGGGCGGGGGGGGGGGGGGGGGGTCGGGCTCCTGCCGTGTCCCGGCTCTCCGGGCTCGTGTCGGGGTTTGAGGGTGTTTTGGGGGGGTGAGGGGATGGGCTGGGTGAAGGTACCCCAGGGAGGAGGAGGAGGAGGAGGAAGGGGTGATGGTGATGTGCGGCTTCGGGGTTTGCTTCTTTTTTGGGTGGTTTTTTGGCAGCGATGTCACCCTGTGCGTGTACCCTGGGAATCCCGGAGTCCCGGGAATCCTGCCCGGAGCCATGGCAGAGGGCAGGGCAGGTTGGCAGGCTGTGACACCCGCTTAGCTGGTGTCCCATGGGTGCTGCTGGGGGGGACAGGACACCCCCACCCTGGTGTCCCATGGGTGCTGCTGGGGGGTGCAGGACAGCCCCCCCCCCCCGGTGTCCCATTGGTGCTGCTGGGGGGGACAGGACCCCCTTGGTGCTCCCCCGAGCCTGGGTGCAGCATCACCTGGCAGGATGCAGAGATGCATCTCCGGGGGTGTCAGCCCCCAAACGCGGGGGCTCTGTGGCCGGCGGGGGCACGGCACGGCGATGGGACCCTCTTCACCCCCAGCCTCTGCGGCAGCGTGGCTTCCAGTGACTTCTTCCATCCTCCCCATTCCGTGGATGGGATCTTAAACATTTTACACGTGCAAAAGTCTGTTAAAACACCTTCCCCGGCTGGGCATCACGTGTCGCGTCCCCCCCAAGACCCAAGGATGCTCCTGGGGGGCTTCGGAGCTGGTGGGATTTTTTTTCGCCGGGGCAGGGATGAGCCCTTTGCACCCGCTGGGATCCCCCCCCCGCCCCGGCGCGGATGCAGCCGCCGCCTGAATCCGGGATGAATGGAGCCATTCAGCGTGATGGACGGGAGCTGAAAGCTGCAGACAAAAGCCTCGGGGCAGCGGGGAAAACTTGTTGCCGCCAGGTTTGGGGAGCGGGGAGGGAACCGCTGGGGGTCGGGGGTCCCAGTTTGCGCCATTCGTTTCTTTTTCGGTGGTTGGGGGCGAGCGTGAGGGATGCTCGGGGCGCCCACGGGCGAGGGATGCTCAGGACGTCGACGCGTGGAGGTTGCTTTGGGATGAGGTTGTGCCCTGTGGGCTGCCCAGGAGCCGGCTTGGCCAGCGTCCTGGCGATGCTCCAGCCCCCGCGAGCTTCATCCCGCTTCCTTCCATCCCTCCCGTCCCGCTTTTCCTCTGGCCACCTTCCTCCGCTCCGTGGTTCGGCGGATGCCACCCGGCATCCCCGGCACGGCGACACGGGGATCTGTGGCTCGAGAGAAGGTCGGCTTTAAGTGCCGCCTCCCCAGGCTCATCCCAAATGGGGAGTTTGGCCTTATTTTCCATCTCCCAGCCTTTTTGTCGGGTTTGCCATCCCGGTGCCGTTGGCATTTCCCACCCACATCGTGCCAGTGTCTGTGTGCCGCTGGCTGAGGGGATTGGGCTGCGTGGCGGGAATGGTCGAGCATCCTTTCTCGAGGGGTTGCAAACTCCCCAGCGCTGCATCCGTTCCCACCCCAAATCGGCGTCCCCACCTGGGATGGCCTTTCCCTGGCTTGTGTCACCCCAGAAATGCCGGGAGGGGACGCTGCCAGCTGCGGGGACAACCCGAGACGCGGCGTCCTGCCCCACATTGCCCCTTTGCAGCCCTTTAAAAACCCCGGTGGGAAAAGAAATAACCCCACCAGGAATTTTTGGGGTTTGCCTTGGGGGGGGACACAGGAGACCCCCCAAAAAGTCTCGTCCCTGCTGGAAACTGCTGTCCCGGCGTTGGCGGCCAACATCTGGAGGAGATTATTTGACTGGGAAGCGGCTCGGAGGGGAGCGATGCGGGAAGCGGGGGGGGGCGGTGAGGATTTACGGCTTGTTTCTTGGGCTGTAAATCCCGGCTGTAATTGGGATTTCTCCCTCCCTAATTATCCGCGGGGAAGCGGAACGCGGCGGCTCCCCGTGCGGGGACGCGGGACGGGCGATGGGCCGTGCAGGACCGGGATGCTGTTCGGTTTCCCCCCCGGCTTTTTCTTTGGTACGAAGGTGATTTATTCGAGCTGGAAGGATGCCCGATGCCCGGCGCAGGGCGACGAGAACCCGGCCCCCCCCTTCCGTTTCTGCCCATCCCCGGCAGTTCAGCTCCGCGGGGACAGACCCCGGCTGCTCCATGACCGGCCCTTCACTTCCTTCTGCCCCGCGGTGCGACTCAGCCCACCGCTGCCTTCGAGGAGGAGCTCCCCGCCCCCCCTTTTCACCCCCAGTTTCCCCCCACTCTTTCCCCCTGCTTTGCCCCGTCCTCCACTGTCCCACTCACTTCCTTCCCCCCTTTTCCCCCCCTTTTCCCCCCTTTTCCCTTCCTCCCCCCCTTCCTCCCCCCCCCTTCCTCCCCCCCCTTCCTCCCCCCCTTCCTCTTCCTCCCCCCTTCCTCTTCCTCTTCCTCCCCCCTTCCTCTTCCTCCCCCCTTCCTCTTCCTCCCCCCTTCCTCTTCCTCCCCCCTTCCTCCCCCCCCTTCCTCCCCCCCCTTTCTCCCCCCCCCTTTCTCCCCCCCTTCCTCCCCCCCTTTCTCCCCCCCTTTCTCCCCCCCCTTCCTCCCCCCCTTCCTCCCCCCCTTCCTCCCCCCCTTCCTCCCCCCCCTTCTTCCCCCCGTCTTCCCCCCCTTCTTCCCCCCCTTCTTCCCCCCCTTCTTCCCCCCCTGCTTCCCCCCCTTCTTCCCCCCCTTCTTCCCCCCCTTCTTCCCCCCCTTCTTCCCCCCCTTCTTCCCCCCTCCTTCCTCCCTTCCTTCCTCCCTTCCTTCCTCCCTTCCTTCCTCCCTTCCCCCCTCCCTTCCCCCCTCCCTTCCCCCCTCCCTTCCCCCCTTCCTTTCCCCCTTCCTTCCCCCCTTCTTCCCTCTTTCTTTCCTCCCCCCCCCCCTTTTTCACCCCTTTCCCCCGTTTTTGGGGCTCAGCACCTGCAGACCCCTCCCCACATCTCACTTTGCACCAAAACCTCCTTTGCAGCATCCCTCGGCTTCGCAGCTCCAGGACCTCCTGCCGGGGAAGACTGGAGGCATTTCCAGCTTTTTGCTCCCAGGCACAAACTTTTCTCAAATAAGATGCTGTAAAAAACCCATTTCCCTCCAAAATCGCATCTCTCTCAGCCAAGATTTGGTTGGTTTTAACCCAAACGAGCTGGTGATGCTGCTTGGGAAGCTGCGGGACTGGCGCATCCAACGCCCAGCCAAAGATTTTTGGGGGTTCCGTTCAACACCCCGCAAACCCCGTTTGCTGCCCCGCCCCCGATGCTCAGCCTTTCCCCTCTCCCCCCGGCGCGGTTTTGGGATGTATTTTGGGGAAAAAGGGCCGGAGCGGAGGCGGGAGGGGGAAGGGCGAGCTGTCAGTTATCCCGCAGCTGTGTCAACAGGCCGGGAGCGAGGGGGGCTGGGGGGGCTCGGCGGGGCCTGTGGCGGGGCTGTGTTTGGGCTTGCTGAGCCCGGAGGCTTTGCAAAGCCCCAGGAATTTGGGCTGGAAAAAGGAGGGGGGTGGGGATGGGGGATTTGGGGTCACCGTCCCCCAGCACCTGCCCCAGTGCAGAGGTGGGGCGGGAGGGCTGGGCGCGGGGGCGCGGGCAGGCGAAGGGCGAAGCCAGCGCGGAGGCTTTCCGTCCCCGGCGCCTGCGGGTCGCGTGTTACCCGGGAAAACGGCAGTTCGGGTCCCAAACGGACCTTTTTTCTCCCAAAATGAGAGGCCAGTGGCTTCCAAGCCTGAGCCTTCAAGCCTGGCAGAAAGGAGCCTGCTGCGACCCTGGGACGCGCGACGTCGGGATGTGTGATGTCAGGACACGCGACATCGGGATGTGCGATGTCAGGACACGCGACGTCGGGATGTGCGATGTCAGGACACGCGACGTCGGGATGTGCAATGTCAGGACATGCGACGTTGGGATGTGTGATGTCAGGAGGGCGGGCAGCGCCTGGAGATGGGACGCCGGGATGGGCACCGCTGGGATGCGCCATCCCGGGGCATGGGATGTTGGGACGCGTGATACTGGGAGACGCAACACCGTGACGTGCAATCCTGGGACACACAACACCGTGATAAACGCTGCTGGAACGTGCAATGCCAGGATGCGCAATCCTGGGACGTGTGATGCCGGGACACGCAACACCGGAATACGTGATCCTGGGCCACACGGTGCTGGGACACGCACCAGGAGACGCCGCACCGGGACACGCGATCCTGGGACACGCGATGCCGTGACGTGCAATGGCGGGACGTGCAATGCCAGGCTGTGTGACGCTGGGACACGCCGGCCCTGCCGCCAGTCACGACTTTTCCAGGGAAAATGTCTCAGTCGGGATCGAGCCCCGCGCACGGAAGAGGAGAGGAAATCCGCTCATTAAAGCCCTAATTGGACATTAGGGGATCCCACGGCATTTGCGCCTCTCCCCGAGCGCAGAGGCAAAACGCCGCTGCCACTGCCACGCGGCACGACCGCCCCCGGCACCGCCATCCCCCCTTCCTCCGGCCGCTGGGGCCACGGGGCGGCTGCCGGCGGGGGCTCCCCCCACCCCGGGGAGGGGACGGACAGACGGACAGGAGACTTCATTGTGGTCCTGCCGCTCGGGCAGGGAAGGGGTTAACTCCCCGCTTTTAATTGGGGGGCGGCTGGTAACGAGGAACCAGAACTTGCTCTAATCTCTCTGGAATGTGACCGATTTTCAACTGTTTTCTTCTTTTTTTTTTTTTTTTAATAGCTCCAATCTGCCGCTCGCGCGCGGTTCCCGCACGTGGTGGTACAGTGGGCGCTGTGTCCCGGCTGGGGCCGAGGGGAAGGGGGGTGGCGGGGTTGGGGGGGGGGCTTCATTTTTCCACATTACCACTGAAGCGTTCGCCAGCTCCCCCCCTCTTTGTATATTTTGAAAGGGTCCCCCCCCTTCCTCTCCCCTCCCCGGCCTCCCGAAACGGCTTCAAAATGAGAAGCAGCCTTTTATATACCCGGCCTTTCCCCAGCCGCCGTCCCCCAGCGGCTTCTCCGCTTACAGAATAGACGAGAAAGCCCCTTTTGTGATGGGGGCAGCGGGCAGGGGATGGCGAGGCGGAGCCGAAGGCGCCCGTCAGGGGACGCGGGGGGCATCTCCCGCCTCGCCCCGCCACGGGCCCCCCCACCCCCCCCATCCCGCCACGGCGGGGCACCACGTGCGGCGTCTCGGCCCGGCAGTGGAAACGGCGGGGCACCGCGCGCGTCATCTGAGGGCGGCCACGGGGATGCTCGGGGCGCCTCGTGCATCGCCGCGGTACGGCCGTGGAGATGCTCGGGTCATCGCGTGCGTCGCGGCCACGGGGATGCGGTGGCATCTCGTGCGCCGCCGCGGCCGGCCCGGGAGCATCTCTAGCCAAAACCCTCTCCCCGTTCACGCGACGCTGCGGCTGTGGTGGCGCTCGGCTGTTTGGAACCAGAGCCCGGGGCTTCCCCGCCGCAGCCCAGCGCCTTTGATCACCCAGATTTGGAGGACGCATCAAAGCCGGGGCTTCGGGAAATGGCTCCTACCGTACCGGGGAGCGCAGGGCGTGCGGCGGGTCACGGCGTGAGCCCGCGTGGGTCACCGGGCCGCTCGCATACCAAGCGTGCTCCGAGCGCGCGCGGCGCCCTGGCTCCCTGCCTCCTCTGCAACCAGAGGAGCGGCTGAGGGCCGCATCCAGTTACGGCTCCCCGGCACCGATGGGGCCCGTCTCGCCGCCATTATCCCGGTGGTGCCAAAAATCTCCCTGGGGAGAGCGTGCGGAGACACGGGGACCGGGGTGCTGGAGCGTCCCTGCGTGCGGGATGGGGAAGGGACGCGGGGTGCCCGGTTCAGGCGGTGACGCAGGTTTTTGGGGGATCCCCTGGGCAGGCGGCTGTGGGAACGCTTGGGTGGCTTCGTCGGGGCGGTGCCGCAGCTGGTGGGTTTCCGGCGGTGCTGCCGGCACGGGGTGACCTGGGTTTGCCAGCGGGATCGTCCCCACGAGCAGCGCCGTGGCTTTGCCGGGTGCTGCCGGGATGTGTTGGTGGGGTTGAGCTTGCCGGGAGGTGCGGGGTGCCCGGGGGTGCGGGGCCGAGTGCTGGCAGGAAGGGGGGATGCTGGGGGGGGACCGGAGATGGGGGGGGATACTGGAGCTGTGGGAAGGGATGCAGGAGATGCAGAATGGATGCTGGGGTGTACTGGAGATGTAGAGGGGTGCTGGAAGGGTTGGGGGGTGCTGGAGATGCAGGGGGTGCTGGAGGCTGGAGGAAGGCAGGAGGCGACACAGGCGGGGATACGGGATGCTCTGGGGGGGCTGCGGGCGGCGATGCGGGCGGGGACGTGTCTGTCCAGCCCTGGAAGAGTTAACGCTCCCCGCGGCTCCTCGCTGGGTTTTCCTTCCAGCTGCTTCGGATCAGGAAGGTTTGTACGGGGCAGCGGGGAAATTCCTGCGCGCAGCTGCAGCCCGTCCAGGCCACATTCCCCAGCGCCGGCATCTCGCGGGACGCGCCGCCCTCCCGCCCTCCCGCCGTCTGCCGGGAAATGCCTCCGGCCCCTCTTCGCCAAAAAACACGACACAAAGCACCTTTCTTTCGGGGGCTGCTTACGTCCAGCACCGGGGAGACAAACCCGTGTGTCGCAGCGCGGTTTAAGGCAGGGAGGGGGAAAAGCCCCCAAAAAAGCCCCATATTTGCCTCCCCCTGCTCCTCGCTGCAATATGGGGCTGGTTCCTCGCGCTCCGGCAGTTTGCGGTTGGTGCCGGTGCCCTGGGGATTGGGGACGGGGAGGGCACCCCCTGGATGGGGACCAGCCTGGGGCTGAGCCCCACGGGCCATCAAGGCTTGTGCCGGGCGTCACCGCGTCCACGAAAGTCTGGGTTTGGGGTGGGGAAAGGCGGCGTGGGGAGTTGAGGGGAGGGGAGGCAGGGGCTCGCAGCTCCCCGGCAAGGGCCAAGCAGGGGTTGGGATTTGCACCGTTTGGGGCAGGGATTTGGGATTTGGGGCTTTGCATCATTTGGGGCTTTGCAACATTTACGGGGTCTGTAGGGGCTTGTGGGGCTGAAACAGCCCTGGTGCCCCCAAAACCCCTTTGCCACCAGCCCACGGGTGTCCTCCACGGTTCGGGGTGTCCCCAGCCGAGCGTGCAGCCGGGGCTGGGGGGTGTTTTGGGGCCGGGGGGGTGTTCCGGGGCTGGCAGGGGGGCCTCAGCCCGGCTCTCCCGCAGTACCTGCAGATGAAGTGGCCGCTGCTGGACGTGCCCGCCGGCGCCACGCTGAAGGACAGCCGCTCGCCCTCGCCCGCACACCTGGTAAGAGCGGCCGAATCCCACGGGGGTGATGGCTTTCCCAGGGGAAAACTCCACCTCAGCCCCCCCCCCGGTGATGCTGATACGATGCCCACGGCGGGGGGGGGGTTGGGGGGATGGCCGTTATCTTGCTCTCCCATCTGCTCTCCCTCGCTGCCCCGCAGTCGAACAAGGTCCCGGTGGTGCAGCACGCCCATCACATGCACCCGCTGACGCCGCTCATCACCTACAGCAACGACCACTTCTCGCCGGGCTCGCCGCCCGGCCACCTCTCGCCAGAGATCGACCCAAAGACGGGTGAGCGCGGGGCGGGGACGCAGCGTCGGACGCGTTTGGGTGAGCAAAGGGACAGCAACGGTATCGGTGCCGTGCTGGGAACGGGGTGCTCTCCGTTGGATGGTCCCTCTGCTTCCTTGGTGGTTCTCACAGCCTGGTTCCTGGGTGGTGGGAAGGGGACGTAGCTGGTGGCCGTGGACGGGTCCTCGCCTGGTCGCGGGTTTGGTCGGGGCGCGTGGGGATCCCTCCAGGTCTCCGTTCTGATTGTCTCAGCATCCTCTCCCTGTGCTCAGGGTGCTGGGAGGGAGACGGCGTGCTGGGAGGGGGGTGGGATGCTCGGAGGGAGACTGGTGCTCAGCGGCAGATGTGGCGCTCAGAGGAAGACGGGGGTGCTCAAAGGGAGGGTGCTCGGAGGCGGACAAAGTGCTCGGAGGCCGCCGTGCCCGTGTTTTAACACATTTCCCCTTTGTCCCTCCCTCCGCAGGAATCCCGCGGCCGCCGCACCCGTCCGAGCTGCCCCCCTATTACCCGCTGTCGCCAGGAGCCGTGGGCCAGATCCCGCACCCGCTGGGCTGGCTCGTGCCGCAGTAAGGGCGGGCTTGACCTTGGGCTGGGGGGAGCTCGCTCCCACCTACGTGTCCCTGTCCCTGGGCAGGTCCCACGAGCCCCACGATCCCCTGAGCCCCACATCCCCCTGAGCCCCACGTCCCCCTGAACCCCACGACACCCTGAACCCCACGACCCTGAGTCCCATGTCCCTCTGAACCCCACGTCCCCCTTAGCCCCTCCTCCTCTTCCCACTTTATCCGCTTTTCCCAGGGTGAGCTTGGTGGGATGCCGAGAGCCCCAGGGGTTGGGAGGGCAGGACTCCCCACCACTGGAAATGTTGGCGATTGGTGGGATGGAGCTCGGCCGGGAGGGACAGTCCACGGCCCCCCGTGAATTGAGGAGGGATATTTTTTCCGCTAAAGCTTGTGCGTTTGCAGGCAAGGACAGCCCGTGTACTCCATCCCTCCCGGCGGCTTTCGGCACCCCTACCCTGCCCTCGCCATGAACGCCTCCATGTCCAGGTGGGTCTCGGCAGGGACAAGGGACCCTCCTTGGGTGTCCCGGAGCTGGCAGCGGGATTTTGGCCACTTCCGTGAGGACGATGCGGGACTCAGCCCTGCAGCAGGGTCGGCAGTGGGTGCTGCCGGGGACACCCAGCTCTGCGCAGGCACAGACCAGCCCAGGAGGTTGCGGTGGCCTCCTCTGCTGCAAATACCCCCAGGAGGGTGCAGATGGTCCTCAGAGGTGATTTGGGGGGGTTGGAAAGCAACATCCCATGGGCTCAGGGCATCGCTTAGGTCAGGTCTGTGTTACCGTTCTACAAGCTGGGGCAGAATCCAGTGTAAAACCAGACCTCAACTGGGGTCGGGGCTGGTGGTCTCTTAACCCAGGAGGTTCTCGGGAGTTTGGGGTGGAACCCGGGGGCTGTTGGGCAGCCGACGAGCCCTCCCCTCCTGCTCCCTCCACTGCAGTTTGATGTCCAGCCGTTTCTCCCCGCACATGGTCCCGCCGCCCACCCACGGGCTGCACCCCTCGGGCATCCCACACCCGACCATCGTCTCGCCCATCGTGAAGCAGGAACCCACCCAGCCCAGCGTCAGCCCCGGAGGCAACTCGTGAGTCGGGGACGGGGAAGGGACGCCTCAGGGACAGGAGCTTGGCCCCAGGGCATCGGCAGGTCCTGACCCACCATCCTGCTCGTTGCAGGAAATCCCCCGTCACTGTGAAGAAGGAGGAGGAGAAGAAACCCCACATCAAGAAGCCGCTCAATGCCTTCATGTTGTACATGAAGGAGATGAGGGCCAAGGTGGTGGCCGAGTGCACGCTGAAGGAGAGCGCCGCCATCAACCAGATCCTGGGCAGACGGGTACGGGCATCTCCCTCGGCACCAGCTTCGTGCCCACGTGCTGCCCATTTGTGACCTTAAAAAGGCCTTCAGCCCTCTTTATTCCACCTCTCCCCATGGCTTGGTCCCTCTCCTGGGGCATCACCAGCCAAGGAGGTCCCAGGGAGCTGGTGGGGACCTGGCTGGCAATGGGGTGGGAGGTCCTTGGGGTTTGCAGCGTGGCTTCGGGGTTTGCAGCGTGGTCTCTCCCCCCTGCAGTGGCACTCGCTGTCGCGGGAAGAGCAGGCCAAGTACTACGAGCTCGCACGGAAAGAGCGGCAGCTGCACTCGCAGCTCTACCCCACGTGGTCGGCACGGGACAACTACGTAAGTGTGACCCCCCACCCCAAGCCCTGTGGCCACGGGGACCGGTCTCCCTTCCTCGTCCTTTGCCGTGTCCCCGCATGGCTCCTCTCCCGGGGGGTTTGGCTTCTGGGAGGTTGCTCGGAGGTCGCGTGCTGTGCTCGGGGAGGTGGGGGTGTGGGGTGCTGGGGGCGGTGGGCGATGGCGACGAGTCCCTGGGGATGCTCGGCTGCCGTCGGCGGCTCCTGCGTCCCCGTGAGCTGCTCCGGGCACCGTCAGCTCCATTTCTCATCCATCGAGTGGCCCCCAAGGGCTCTCTGATGGCAGAAAGCCACATAAGGGACTTTATAATATTTTCCAGGGCAAGAAAAAGAAGAGAAAGCGAGAGAAGCTGGCCCAGCAGCAAAGCCATGACACGGAGAGTGAGTATCGCCCCCGCCAGCCTCCTCCCTCCTCCGGCTTTCGGCCGCTCACGCTGTCCTCCGTCATTCACAGGCTCCCTGGCATCCAAGAGCAAGAAGCCGTGCGTGCAGTACCTGCCAGCTGAGAAACCGTGCGACAGCCCCGCGTCCTCCCACGGCAGCATGCTGGATTCGCCCGCCACGCCGTCAGCCGCCCTGGCATCCCCGGCCGCGCCGGCTGCCACCCACTCGGAACAGGCTCAGCCCCTCTCGCTCACCACCAAGCCAGAGGCCAGGGCTCAGCTCACCATGCATTCGGCCGCCTTCCTCTCGGGCAAAGCCGCCTCTTCTTCCTCCTCTTCCTCCTCTTCCTCCTCCTCCTCCTCGAGCCTTGGCAGCCCACCCTCGCTCCTCTCCAGACCCATCCCCTTCACCTCGGTGCCCTCCACGGCTCTCCTGTCCTCGCCTCCGTCCTTTGCAGCCGCCATCCCATCCCCACAGGCTGCCCTGGCCGTGCTGCAAACGCAGCCCCTTTCCCTGGTCACTAAACCTGCTGACTAAGGGAAAAACTTGTCCTCCCTCGTCCCGTCCCGTCCATCCCCTCCCTGCTGTACATTGCAGAAGCCACAATCAAGATTCAAATGCAGCCAAAACCATTATTGGTCAATATTTGACCCTTTCTGAACTCTTTTGTAAGCAGACTCTGGAGGAAGGGGCTTTCTGCTCAGAGCTGCTGCCAGCAGTTGACCTAAAGACCGTTTTTATTAAAAAAAAAAAGGAAAAAAAAAAAAAAGAAAATAAACCCTCTACAAGCTGCCGACGATGGAAATCTCCTGTGAGCTGACTGTGGGCGCGAGCTGAGTGCCCGTTGCTGCTGCAGGGTGTGGTGATGCCGACGGCCCGGCACTCCCATGCACGGGCACGCCGGCACCAAACGCGGTGGGCGTTGAGCTGGAGCCCGCGCTCCATCCCGGAGGCAAGAGCAGAAATGTCGGCTGCCGACCCTGGTGCCTCCGGATGCTCCCAAGTCCTCCCGTCCTGCGGCTCTGCTCCCAGCTACGGTGAACGCCTTCGCTCCGTCCTGGCGAGGAGCCAGATCCTGCCCTGAGGATGCTGCGCCGTCGGCCCTGCTCCTTCCCGCGGTCGTGCTGGGGTGGGCAGGATCCGGGGCTGAGCCCTGGGTGGGGTGTGGGGGGTGTTTCCCCTTGAATCCCTGTTATTTTTCACAAAAGGAAATAAAACTACAGCTGCAACTTGCTGCGTGAGCATGGTCAGTGGGGGAAGTGTTCGATCCTTGCCCATCGCCATCTTCTCCCCACCAGCGCTCGAGTGTCACCGTGCCCCGGGACGCGTCTCGGGATAGGGCTCCGGTCCAGCCCCCGAGCAGGGCAGGGGGCCAGGCATGGCCCCAGCCTGAGAGCATCACCCAGACGTCTCCACTGATGGGCAGAGGGCGATTTTGGGGTGTCCATCACAAACCTGTGATGGAGCGAGCAGGCAGTGTACGGTTTACTGGAAAGATACGGGCAGCAGGATGCGGGGGATTAAGTAAACCAGTTCAGGGTGTGCCTGAGGAGACGAGGAGCGTGACTTACTGGTGTGTATCTCACAGCCAGGAACTGCAGGATGCTCTGTGCCTGCTTCTTCCAAACCAGGAATGAAAAGACAGATTAGGATGAAAAAGGACCTGCACAAAAGCAACCCAGGGTCACCCCGTGGATTTTTCAACCGATCTTAAGTTCTCGGTCAGTTCAACACTTGAGTTAATCAAGACTCTTCTGTCTCACTATATTTTTAACAGGGAAAAAAAAAAAAGCCGTCTCAAAGTTTTCCCATTGAAAGTCACAATTTTGTTTTCTGTTGCAGATTTAATTCTGAGCTGCGCCTGCCAAAAGGTGATTCGTGGTGTTTATAGTCCCGTTTCTGTCCCCTTTCTGAATTTCTTGGCCAATTTCCATTTTGCAGGATCCAGCCTGGCTCCTCTCTACCCACACCAGTGCCGCGTTGTGGGGACCGTGGTGTCCTCAGGCATCAGTCCACGGTGGTGAGCAACATCCAAACCATCACTATCAATGATGGGCTGAGCCCTTCCTGTGGCTGCTGGCCCTCCAGCTCTCAGTTCGGTGGGTGCTTTTGCTCATTTGGTGGAATAAACGACACCTTCACCTCCTGTGAACATTTCTCTTTTCCTTTCCAGTGCCGAGCTGGTGTGAGAAGCCACTGGGGAAGTATTTTTAGCAAACTGGAGCAGCAGCAGATGTCCATCTGCAGGTAGAGGGGAAAAGGGACCATTTCTGTGTCTTGTCCTTAAGGAAGACGGCGTCTGCGTTTACCAGATGCTGTGCGAGACGAGTGCATGCCACGGGGTGACGCTGGCATCTGTAACCCCAGCGACTGACACCTGGACTTGAGGATTCCTATTTCCATAGCAGAGCTGGGCAGAACTACCAAAAAAAAGTACAGGGACACATTTGGGGCAAACACTGGCTCCTGTAACCTTGTGAAAGCTCCAGATGACTTATGCAAACAGCGACGGTACCTCCAGCTTCTCCCATCCAGCTGAGGATCATCTTCTGGAAGCGACTGGAAGCGACAGCTTAAGTTCACAGCTCAGAGCATCCCAGCTGGGTGGTAGCTCCCAAAATAATTGCTCTAAGGGGTCCCAGCTAGTTGAGAGCCTTGAGCAGCGAGAGGAGCCTGCAGAAGAACCAGCTCCTGCATACCAGTTTCTTGGTGGCCACCACCAAAACCTTCGAGTACGAGCAAATGCCTGGAGCATCTTTATTCACTGTCACACCCAAGACAGCCCCGAACTCAGTAGGCGTTTCCATTCACACACAAAATTGTTTAAAGTTCTTGCTTTCAAAGAACAAATTTGTAAATGCTGGGAGAGGGCATGATTCCTCCGCAACAGCGCCCAAGAGGACCAGCCACGACGCTTTAATTAATGGCATCCCGATAGCGTGTCGCGCGGTTGTGCGAGATCCAGGACTGAGAGGATTAGAGTGTCGCTGAAAACGTGCATGGCCGTCATTTGAAAAGAGGCAAAACATAGCTTTTTTTTAGAAAGGCTGTTCCAAGAAACTGGTTTTCTGTGAGGAACGTCTGGATTGCATGCAGCCTCGCTCTCCCCAACACCAGGAGCAGGCTGCAGACAAACAACTTCTTGAATTAGATTTCATGGGAAATTAAAGGCATGAAGAGACCTGTCACAAGAATTAAAGTCTGAACCAGAGCCAGACAGCTTCAAACAGATGTTGGACTTCAGCAGGAGAATATTTCTTTGTTTTACTCGGCATTTTCCCATACAGAAAAGGAACATCTGTTCCGATGCTTTTGCAGTGCTCCCAAACCGAGATAGGCTTGGATTATCCCCTGCTCGAAGAGAAGCAACTGGCCACCAAAGCCCTCTTGGCTTCGCTCCTCCTGGAGGAGAAGGCAAGACCAGTTACGTGTTGCTCTGGTCTCAAATGAACACGCTGAAGCTCTCTTAGTTGAACCAGGCTGATCGTGGTACCTTCATGCTTGCGATGATACAGCTAGATGAAAATGTTGCATTCAGGCTGGTTATCAATGGAAAACTGATTCCTTTGCAGGGTTTTCTTGTCCTCTGGGACGTGCTTTAACAAGAGGAGAATTCTGGGGGTTGTCTTTATCAGAAAAACCTGAATATCCAGTGTGTTTGGGCTATTGTGGCATGGAGGCCAGGTAGCCCCTCTCCTCTTTTTTGGACAAGTTTTAGACTACATTTCTCACGATGCTTAACTTATCCTCAGACCTAGTTGCTGAAATGGAGCCAGGCAGCCCAGGGTGCAGAGGACAGCCATGCATGGAGATCCTGGGGGCCCATTACAAGGGTTCACTTTTCAAACTTGCAACAAAAAGCCACAATTTTGCAGCCAAAGATTCCCGATTTTTCCTTTGGTCTCCTGAGAAAATGAGGTGTCTGCCACTGCACTCTCCTTGGTCCTTCTTTGCAGATGACTTTGTTTTTCATAGGGTGCATCCCAACCACATCCAATGAAGGGGAAAAGGTCAGGGAAGGAATGAAATGGTATCCCACGGAGAGCCGGTGGCAGAAGGAAGGGATAGCATGGTGTAAAGAGCAAGGAGTGGTGCGACGGATGGATTCTGCCTTTGCTGAGAGGCATGAAACAGCTGGGACAGGGGATGTCGTGCCAACGGCGGGATCCCCGTTGCTCTCCCAGCTGTGGCAGATGTTGCCGTTTGCATGCGCAGGTCAAGACAGTATGAACACAGCGTGCGGCTAAGCCATGAGGTGGGCCTGCTTGTTTGGGGGTTACCGTCATCTCCAACGGTGGAGGTCCACACAGAAAGTGCAAATAAGCAACACCAGGCACAGGGAGAGGGGAGGATGTGCCTGTGAGTGCATCCCTGTCCAGAAACGTGATGTACAGTAAGAAAAAGTTTAAAACCTTGATTAAAGGGTGACATTTTTGTGACGAGCCGAGCCCTAAATTTGCTGCAGCTATCATGGGGTTTTATTGCCGGGAGCTGGCAAACGTCTCGTTAAGAGCTTGTCAAGAGCCAACTGCTGGGAGAGCTTGCTCTGGTGTGCGGGTAGCATCTGGGAGCCAGCTTGGTGCTTGCCCCACTTTTTTTTGGAAGCAGGGTTACTTCTGTCACCTCCGTCCGCTTGCTTAATTGCAGCCATCTTGATCAAACAGCCCCAGCCCCCTCTCCCTCCGCAGCTCTGGCTATTCACTAATTGAAATGCCTAATGAGGTCCCAGGGGTCTCCTGCAGAGATGGAGCTAATTAGGGGCTCCGCCATGAACCCGGCGAGCAGCAGCAGCAGCAAATGAAACGAAGGTTTCCTCAAACCTGCTTTTTTCTAAGGGGCCGGGGGGAGGGTGCACCAGATGTCCTGTTTCCCCGCTCCGTGCTGGGGTAAGGCTGGCACTCCACGGACTCCAGGCTCCTGCCAAAGCAGCTGGTGCAGAGGCAGTGGCTACACTTAATACATTTTAATTAGCATCATTAAATTCTTCCATTTGCTAATTGTTTCTCCTTTTGATCCTTTATCCTGACCAGATTAGCCCTTGGGGGAAAGGGACGGGATGGGGGATGCAGACACTTCTGACAAGGTGAGGACTTTATTATCTCCAAGCGCAGGGTTGTCACCAGACCTTGGGAGACAACACTAAACTGCCTTGGTTGGTGCTAAATCAAAGACCAGATTTGTGCATCCAGCCTGTTCTTGGCCATTGCAGCTATTCTCAGAAAGAGTCATCCCCAAAAAGCGAGGTCCCACAAGGCTTTATGAGAAGAGACAGTACCAGTGTAGGAAAACAACCAAAACCTCACTGAAGTTTGAACGTAAAGGAGTTGTTTTTCACCCAATAAAGGACCAGCAGCTGCCATCACATTGGGAAGCAGCTGGGTGGGACTGTAAGAGAATTTCCTCCTCCTGCTTTCCAGTGGACAGAGATAATAATCCTCAATCCTCCTCCTTTTCCTCCCACCAGTCTACATCCGCATAATCCTGCTGAAGCCAGAAGTAACTTCCTTGTCATCCACATCGATGGTCGCTTCCTCTTCCTGGGGGTGCATGGGGAAGGTGCAGCTGCACGGAGGTTAGGTGAGGTCGCTGGTCCTGTTTATCACATTTTAGCCAAGAAAACTGTTGAAGGAAAACGAGCCTGGTGTGAGCCACCAGGCGCTGAGCTGATGTCAGCCTCGTACTGGGTATTTTGGGCAGAATTCTGTTCCCAGATGCATTGTTGTAAATCCAGAGGAACTTGGCCTCCATTCAGTTACTCTTGACTTCCAGGGGTGTGAGTGAAAGCCGAACTGGCTGGGCATGAGAAATAGCCTCGCTTGTCTGTTTTAAATCTCAACAAAAGCATTGGGCCAACTGTTCTTCTGTCTCCTTAGAAAGGCAGGCATGGGCAGAACCGAGCTGCTAGGATTATTGGAATGTATTGAATTGAATAGAGGATTGGGAAAAAAAAAAGAAAAATTAACTGCATAATCCATCATGCTCTGAGGCCAAGTCAGGATTATTCCCCAAAGTATTATCATTGCACAGGACTCATTTGGTTTGCATGTTGCATGATGTTGTGATATTTTTCTGTGTTTTAGCGCTACAGGGGCTGACTGGAGCAGCTAACAAATTCGTGATGTTATTGCGATTCCTTCTGGAGACACGTGAGACTTCGCTGCTTGTCTTTCAGCACTCAGCGCTGCAGGATGCCACGTTACGGATGAGACAGCTCTGGTGACACCGAGCAATAGTGGGAAGCACGCATGGTCTGGAGCAGTTAAGCACCAAGGAAGTTCATCCTGGGTGGAGATGAAGGCAAATCCATCGATCTAAAAGGAAAGAAGTGAGATGATGGGGAGGACAGATTGAGATTGTTACTAATAAACTAAATTACAGAGACTTGATGGTATAATTGATGTGTCTGGAAAACTGATATCAGAGGTCTAGTTGGTTTGGAAAGGACAGGCAGAGAAAAAGCTGGAGATAAAACTTTACGAAGAATGATGTACCCCCAGGCCGACGTCCCTAAACAGAGAGAGACAGACCTGTGCAAGGTAACAAACACGAGGAAGATGCAGGAAGAACGTCTGGAGCTCTTTGTTTTACCAGGATCCCCCCAAAAGCCAAGACTCAGCAGACACAGCAGGAGGCAAACCCTCTGAGAAAGTCTCGGACAGCAAGTGGGGACAGCTTTTGGACACAGCAGGTGACGTATGGCTGGAAGAAAACCACAGATTACATCAATCACAGCTCAAGGACACCCAGTGCCACAGCCACCTTGCCTCGCAGCAGTAGGATTGCAGTTCATGGACCTGAGGACATCAAATCCACCTGAGGAGCTCAGCTATGGGCTCCAGACCATGGTAGAAGGATGACAGGCAGCTTTGGGGATCTTTCTACGTTTTGATTTTATCTGCATCAAGTACAGGTCGGTTTATATTTCAGGCAGCAGAGCAGGAGGTTGGAGATGGGTAGGATTATCAATGTCATGATGAAATCCTTATGTTTGTTCTGCTGACCAAGCTGCAGGATCGTCCCCAGTTTTGGGCAGCATCCTTCAAGGCGTGGAATGCCTGGAGAAAGCCCAGAAGAGAGCAAGGACACAACCTACCAGAAAAGATGGACATTCAGTCGGGAGAAGGCAGACATAACAGTCTTCAATAGATAAATTATCTACAGAGGAAAGGAGCAAATAGTCCTCAGTGCCCATGGAGAGCCAAAAGCTGATTTTCTGCTGCTGGTGGGAAGAGCTGTAGTTGAACAGGACATGTCTGGCCTGGCCAAAAAGAAAAATAAAAGGTTATCAGAGCCGGTGTGGCCACACTCCCCTGATGTGGCCGTGGTCCTCAGGAGCGCTTTCGGGAAGTGGTCCTGAACCAAAGGAAGGGGAATTCACCCTGATTTCTCGCCCGTCGCCCCCTGCCTTGGCCTGTTTCCTCCCCCATGAGACGGCGGCAGCCACAGGGTCCGGGCACCGTCCGAACTGGGCCGAATGCGGCGGGGAGAAGGCCCGGCCCTCAAAGAGCATCTCGGCGACCCCGTTTTGGGCCACTGCTCACCTAGTCCCAGCACTGGTTTCTCAAGGCCTGGAAAGAGCCCCCAAAATGGCAGTTTTTACCTGAAAATGCTGCTTTTACCCCAAAGATGCAGCAGTTTCACCGAGGCAGCCGTGCCCTGGCAAGGCCTGAGGGGGGTGGGGGGGGGTGGGGGTGGGGGGGTGGGCCTGCCACGTGCCAGGGACCGTTAAGCCCCGCCCTTCATTTGCATAACCCCACCCAATCCGAGCAATAGTCGTCTCCCTAAGCCTCACCCCGATTCCCCGCAAGCCCCGCCCCAATTTCCACAGGCCCCGCCTCTACGTCCTAACCCCGCCCCTGCTTCTCAACGAGCCCCGCCCCTCAGCGGCTTAGCAAGTCCCGCCCCCGGCTCTCCCCAAGCCCCGCCCCAATACCTCAGCCCCGCCCCTTCCCTTGTCTCTCACGCCCCCACCCCCGCGCGACCGTTCTCGTTCCCGCCCACCGCCTCCCTGCTCTCGCGAGATCTGCCGGAAGTAGCACCTGTCTTGCCGGAAGCGGAAGCGGGCGGGCCGGCCGGTGGCGCAGCGGGCCGTTTCGTTGGGGCTGCCATGCCGCTGCGGCTGCTCCTGCTGCTCCTGGTGCTCTGCGCCGCCGCCCGGGCCCGGGGTGAGAGGCCGGCGGAGGGCGGCTGGGACGGGCCCCGGGGTGGGGGAAGGCTGTGAGAGGGGGCTGTGGCCCGGGGGGAGGGCAGGGGGCCCGGGGCGGGGGTGCTGAGCGGAACCGGCGGGGAGGGCCGCGGCCGGGGGGCCCCGGGGTGAAGTCGCTGAGGGGGGGCGGGTGAGGCTGGGCGCTCGGCAGTGCCGGGCACGGGGAGTAGCGAAGCCGGGGCAGCGCTTGCCGCGCGGGGCGGGTCTGACACCGGCGCTTGGGTCGGGGGGGGGGGCCCTCCCGCGGGGGAACCTGCCGCCGGGTTTGTGTGTGTCCCGTGTCCCCGTCCCCCCCGCGGTTCCGCCCTGCCGGCTCCCTCCCGGGGCAGTTTCCTTCCGCTTTTGGCAGCGGAGGGGCCGCGTTGGCGGGGGAGCTGTGCGAGCTGGGCAGGGAGCATGAGCTCTGTGTGTTTGGGGGCAGGTGAGGTGCAGACGGACTCCAGCACTTCAGCAGGCGATGGGGAATCCGTCCAGGGGTCCCAAGGGAACGAGCAGCCAGATGAATCCAAAAAGAATGAAGAGAAGCATTCTGAAACGAATAACAGACTAAACCAGCGCAGCACGGATGTGTCTGGCAACAATAGCAGCATGAAGAAGCAGACTGATGGCCAGGACGGCCAAGGCAACGACACAGGTCACCAAACTGACCAACAAAATGGTGGTGCTGGTAAGGAGAGCAGCGAGCAGAGTAGCAGCCCCGATAACCAGGGTGGTGGCAACCAGGACAGCAGTGACAAGGCCAAGCAGGATAGCGACAAGAGGAATGAGGACTACAAACAGGACAGCAAGGACAAGCAGGATAGCAACAAGAAGAATGAGGACAACAACCAGGACAGCAGTGACAAGAACAAGCAGGATAGTGGCAACAACCAGGGCAACAATGACACAAACCAGGACGGGGACAACAAGAACCCAGACAGCAATGAGGAGAACTGGAAAAACCGCCAGGACGGCAACAGCAACCACC
This sequence comes from Grus americana, assembly GCF_028858705.1. Classification (NCBI taxonomy): domain Eukaryota; kingdom Metazoa; phylum Chordata; class Aves; order Gruiformes; family Gruidae; genus Grus; species Grus americana. The sequence continues at coordinate 6,120,171 of NC_072877.1, read as the reverse complement.
AGGACGGCAATGGCAACCGCCAGGAGAGCAACACCGAGAACCGGGGCAACCGCCAGGAGAGCAACACCGAGAACCGGGGCAACCGCCAGGAGAGCAACACCGAGAACCGGGGCAACCGCCAGGAGAGCAACACCGAGAACCGGGGCAACCGCCAGGAGGGCAACACCGAGAACCGGGGCAACCGCCAGGAGAGCAACACCGAGAACCAGGACAACCACCAGGACAACAACAGCGAGAACCAGGACAACCACCAGGACAACAACAGCGAGAACCGGAACAACCACCAGGACAACAACAGCGAGAACCGGAACAACCACCAGGACAACAACAGCGAGAACCGGAACAACCACCAGGACAACAACAGCGAGAACCGGAACAACCACCAGGACAACAACAGCGAGAACCGGAACAACCACCAGGACAACAACAGCGAGAACCGGAACAACCACCAGGACAACAACAGCGAGAACCGGAACAACCACCAGGACAACAACAGCGAGAACCGGAACAACCACCAGGACGAGAACCAGGGCAACAACCAGGACAACAGCAGCAACAACCAGGACAACAACAGCGAGAACCAGAACAAGGGCAAGAACCAGGATGAGAACTCGGGCAGTAACGGCGATAACCAGACCAAGAACTCGGGCAGTAACGGCGATAACCAGACCAACAACCAGGGTAATCAAATGGATTCATCGAGAGATAAAAACGTATCGCCGCAATCAACTTCCTCCGCTGCTGTGGGCGACAGCTTTTCAGAAGATGAGGAAGGCCCCAGAGAGGAGAAGGATGAAAGGGCTAAAGACGGCAGCAATGCCTCCTCCTCAAATAAGGAGAGAGAGAAGAGCGTTCCTTCTTCCCCCAGGGACCAGTCGGAGAGCAGCCACTTCTTCGCCTATCTGGTCACCACAGCTGTTATCGTTGCCGCCTTATACGTAGCGTATCACAACAAGCGCAAGGTGAGCTGCTGTGCTCCTTACCCAGTTCTCTCGACATCTTCCCTGCGGTTCGGGAGCTTCCTTTCCTCTCACCGGTCACCACTGCAGACTGGGACCTGCTCAGCTGACGACCTTTCCCCTTGCCTTGACTTTTGTTTCTCGCCAATACCTGCTGCGTGGCGTGGGTTTGGTTAACGTTAAGTCGAGCCTCGGTCCCAACGGCTTTGGGAGGAGCAGAGGGGGTGTTGTAGCTCAGAAGGGGGTCAGATCTCTGCAGAAACTGGGTGGCCTCAGCTCTGGTGGTTATTTTCAGCTGAGAGGCGCGAAAAGGAAAAGATCTATGAAGTTACACTGCGTTTTCTCGCTGATGATGGGTTTTCTGTAGCAGGTTGTCTTGCATGGGGGGGGATGCAGCTCAAATGACATAATTATCTTTTGCTGGGTTTTTTTTCCCTCCTGTAAAGCTATTTTTGAGGTAGGAGGATGAAAACAAATTCTTCTTGTTTTCTGCATGTTAGGCAAACTTCATTATCGCCTGCTTTTGATCTCAGCTGGGTTTAAATATTGACTTTTAGTTGTTTCAAGTGCTTTTTCAAATGAAATATGGTCACTAGGAGGAGGGAAGTGAAGTTGGTCTTTGGCCCATTAGACAGTGCCTCTGCTTGAAGTCAGAAAAAGTTTATTTGGTTGCTTCTGTCCCGCTCACCTTGTTCCCGTTTCTCTCTCCAAAGATCATTGCTTTTGCTCTGGAAGGGAAAAGATCGAAAAGTGGTCGACGGCCCAAATCTGGCGATTACCAGAGACTGGATCAAAAGGTGAGATCTACCCAAAATGGGCGCTGCCTCACGCCAGGAGGTGGGCGGGCTGGGAAAAGGGGCTGCGGTGCCTGGTGTATGCCGTAAATGTGATATATTGGCTTTTCACATTGAGAAATGGTCACTTGGTTGGTATCGGAAAGCAGATTTTTTAGCAAAAACCCCCACTCTTGGTCTGGAAACAGGGTTTTGCCAGAAAGTGGAAGCAATAATGTTGGAAGATGATGGCAGAGCTAATGCAGAGCAGGAGTTTGAGAGTCTCGAGCTCCGGTGTGCTTAAGAATAGTTTGTCACTGACTCAAATGACTTCTTCAAAGGGTCGGATTTGGGGAAAAGTCTTCCTTCTTCCCCTTGAAACTCTTTTTCACCTGCTGTCCTTGAAGTCAGGTGTGTCTGTAGTTATTTTCTGCAATGGGAAGAGGAGGAGACAAGGAAAGAAAAAATTTTTAAAAGCTGAAGAAGTTTGGCTGAAACTTAGTCTTTCAGAAGGCCGTCAGCGTTTGGGGGACTGCGATGATGGCCGTTTTCAAACGCCGTTAGGGATTTTGCATGGAAAACTCCAGGCAGTGTTGGCCGGCTCATCGTCAGCTCTGCAGCAGTGCAGTGCACTGTCGGGAGTGGAGCTCAGCTCTCTCCCTGAATTGCAGCCATGTCTGGCTGGGAAAGCCGTCTGAGTGCTACCCAGATGATCTTCCAGCTTGAACGTCCCTGTTCAGTCTCCCCAATATTTTGGGAATTTGTTTCCCGTGCCAGGAATTCCCAGACTTGTCCCTGAGGCGCAGTTAGGGCTTGGTTTTTATTTGAAAGCTCATCAGAGACACTCAGCTCCCCGATACTTTGTCAGAGTAGAAAAGCAACGCTGAGCTTTCAAATTGTTTAAACCAAATTCTTTTTTGCCTTCCCAGATATAGATTCCTCCTCAGACGGTCAGTGGAATAACGACGGCTGGCGACGGGAACGCTGGGATGCCCACCAACTCCCCTGCTGTAGCGCTCCGAGTTGTAGCTCTGCTGCCGTGTTCAGGTTTCAGACAAGAGGAAGATGAGGAAATGCTTTTCATTTTGCACCTGCACCTTGGTAACGTTAAACCTCCCACTTCCTCGAAATGCGTTTCTCTTTCCCTGACGATGAACCCGTTTTCCGGTTGGGCGTCTGGCTTCTTGCCTGCAACCCGGGAGAAGCTGGTCCCCAGCACTTGACAGAACTTTTGTGTCCAAATGAAGTGGAATTTGCCATCTACTGTACTGATGTCTCCTTTTGGGGGGAAAACAAAAATATCTGCCTGCGAAATGAGCCATCTGACTCTTCCCCTTCCCGAGTCATAGAGCTGCCTTTGTAACCAGCACAGTCTTGCTTGAGAGACAGACGTTCTCCTCCTCTGTCCATTGTATTTGGACGCTAAAGTTCGGAGCGTGACCGATTGCACTCGTTTGGAAATGATCCACCAAGGACTCTGATTTGATTTTTTTTTTTTCCCTCTTTGTGACAAAGACGATGTTAGAGTTTATCATCTAGATTCTCTCTTTCATGCTCATCTTTGGAAACGCTGGAGCTGTCCTTGACCCCTGGGTTGTAGCTTAAACTTCCTCACCTGCATCTTCTGCTCCACGCGGGTCTTTTCCCTCACAATCCCCAGCGTTCGGGTGTTTGTACTAAAGGCGATGGTTGCGGTTTGATGTGAAGGAGGGCAGGTTAGGCTTAGAAAAGCTTCGTGCCAAATTGTCGCGGCATAGTTGTAGCAGACTTTTCCTTGGAAGATTGCTTTCCTCCCCCTTGTGAAACATAGTTACGTGGTAACGTAAAATGTACGGTAATCCTGAAGTGTTTGGGATGAATGAAACTTGCCACCCTTCAGGTTTCTTCATCAAAAACGCCGTATTGAGGCCCTGGAGTAGTCAGCCTCCATCGGCTGCGGAGCTGGCTACCAGCTCTTGCTGGAGAAGTGCCGCTTTCTTGCCCCGTTGAGAGCCGAGGTGGCTGCTCGTCCCCTGGGCAGCGCCGCGCCTGCTGAGCGCCAAGCGCCTTGGGAAATGGTTGTGGCCTGTGGCGCCGTCTTTTCTGCCCACGCGTCACCCCGGGACATCTTCTCCCTGGGGTCACCTCCAGAGCAGGCGACCGGCGTGTGAAAGGGCTTGTGGTATCGCTGGCATGACCTCTTCCCCACTCCTCCTAGGCTCTGCCGGGCCCAGCTTTGGAGGTTTTGTGTAGCTGAATGTCACTTTGGTATTACTGTGAGCACTTACACGAGGGCCTGTGATGTTCTGCTTGTATTTAAGGCTGCAAAACACGGTGATTCACAAGTTATAGCTGCAAAGTTGGTTTTATTTTTGTAGTTCAACTCCAAAGATGTTTGTCTGGGACGTTTCTGAAGAGGGCATGAAGTGCCTGCCTGGCTCATGCTTTTGTTTTTTTCCAATATGGGTGTAAAAAAATGGGTATGAGGCATCTAGAGCTCTTTGCACAGGTACCCGTCTGCACCCGAAGTTGGTGCCAGCCGTACATGAGTCACCCTCTCCGTGCACTGGCCGACTGCACAGGAAGAATCACGGTTGGATTAACTTCCCTCCAGCTGGCTGCGAAAGCGACTCATGGGATGAGGCCGGCCTTTTTCCGGCCTTCCCGAGGCTGTGAATAATTGGTAATCTGCCCTGTGGCTGCTAAAGATAGTCACATTTGACAAGGGCAAAGATATTTCCTTGTCTGGACACGAAAGCTACAGCTGTGTTTTATTTTTTTTTCCTAATGGCTCATTTGCCATGTAAGAGGGGAGAAGGGGCTTGACCCTCTCCTAAAAGAATAAAAGAAAAATCCTCTTTTTTTTTCTTTTTTTTTTTTTTCCTGGCTGTTCGCAAGCACAAAGAGCGGAAGAAAGTCCCTCTTGGCTTTAAATAGCTTTCAAGCTTTCCGTAGTAAACTTTTCTGATTCTAAAAGTACTTTCAGAAGCTATTTTAGAGAACGGGAGTGTGAGGTGGAGGGAAGAGAAAGGAAAACGAGTCTGGGAACATAACCCTGGGGGGAAGTGTGCCTTCTGAAACGGGTGGGAACTCCTGCAACAAGACTCCACTGTTTCAGAGATCCCGTAGGATAAGTCAGGGGCTCGCTGATTTATGGACAGGATGCGGGGTGGGAGGTGGCAGCTTTTGTCTAATGACAGTGGGGGGAAGAAACCGTACTCTGACATGTGAAATACCGTGCGCTGCTGAGCTGCTCCTTCCTGAATTTGAAGAGCACGCGTGCTGTTTTCCTGCTTTGTCCTATTTTTTTTTAAATTGAAAAATAATTCACAAAGGCTATTTTTTTTTTTCTTCCCCACCGTCTGCTTGCTTTTCTACCCCACCAGCTTTTTCGGATGCCTTTCCGTCCTCTGCCATTCTGCGTTGTGTTGGAAATCCCACCCAGGCAGTTAGTTATTCACGGCAAGCCAAAGCGCCAGAGTCCCGAGTGAGAGCGGGACCCTCGGTTGTACCTCAACTGTCTCGATCATCAGGTTGGACCGAGCATGAGCTCGTTTGTCAGGTTAACGAGGACGTACCACATCCTGGCAGGAGCTGTTGGTTTGCTTGGTGCCCAGGAAGCGCAGAGCTCACGCCAGGCTAAATCGGGGGGACTCCTCCCTAAATCTCATCCTACCCCACAGTTGATTTTTATGGTATTTAAATTTATGCAATGTGTTTCAAACAGGTCAAGGTGCGCATAACCTCTTCCCTTTGGACACAGCACATTTTTGAATGGATGGTTTCTGTTGGTACATTGGGTTTTTTTGCCAAATGTTACTACTTTTAGGCCAGCTGCCTTGTCGGTTTGAATCAGCGAATGGTTTGTTTTCTGCTGCAGTGAAATGCAACTTGCTTTGAAGGATCAGAATTTTTATATTTCTTTGTACTTTTTTTTTTTCTGTGCGGTAAAGTCAATAAATGGATTTAAAAAAAAAAGCATTGAGATTTCACCTCTTTTTTTTTTTTTTCGTGTTCTTTGCACAGCCTCCTTTGAAACCTGGCAACAACAGTGCAGGTTAGTTCCTCTTTGGGTAACAAAAAAAAAGCTTTGTCTGCTCGATTTGCACGTGCAAACTCGTGACCAACTAACCCTGCAGCCGGAAGGAGCCGAGACAGGTTTCAGCCAAGAGCAGATTTGAAAAGTTTCCAGTCGGCTTCACCCTGTATCAGCAATCCCATTCCCCTTGAGCGACTTGGTACCTTCGTACGTGGTAGTAAGCGGGGTTGTTTCGGACGTAAGATAAACTGCTTTTAATAGAGCTCAGCTGGGGATCTCTCCTCTCATATTTCTTCTTTCACCCCCAGGGAGGATCCAAGCAGGACGCAGCCCGCATCCCAGTACAGCCTGTCTCCTCTCAGCGGCAGAGACTGGGAGAGACTGGGAAGGAGAGAGCCCAGCGGTACTGGCGCTGTTACCCCACGGCGAGAGCAGCCTGCGTGGGATGCTGCTGCCCGACCAGCCGTGGCAGGGGGAAGAGAAGGCGCCGTGATCAACGTGAGGGCACTTCTGGGTGGCGTCTGCTGCTGCTTCCTGCAGTAAAATGGAAGAAACTTTCTCCTTTCCCCCTGCTTTTTCCCTAAAAAGGAGAAAATCCACCCTCCTGCACTCTCCTCCAACTTGGCTGGACACCAGCTGCCTGGCAGCGAGTGCAGAGGACGGGCTAGGAAAAAGGGAGGGCCACTTGTTGTCCTGTTGAGGGGGCTGCTGAGAGCTTGGGGGAGGGAAAAACAGTGGAAGTGGGAGATTAAAATGAAAACTCGCCGTTCATCTGCGTGTGGGGTTGTCGGATTGAGCGCTTGTCCAAGTCTTCCCCTGAGGAGACCAAAGCTCCACTCTGCTGCGTGTCTTTGGGGTGATTTCCTGAAGAAACAAGAACTGAATTGTGCTTCCAGAGCTCTTTGAACCCCTTGCCCACTTCCACCCTGATTTGAGAGTGCTCAAAACTATTTTATTCCTACAGGTAGAGCAAACGCAGTGGGGAAGGAGCAACCCTGCAGGTCCCTCAAGGGAGAGAAGCAGCGGCGTGAGCGTCCCGTCACGCGTGCCAGGACACGGTGAGTGCTGAGCGTGGGTTGTGTTGGGGTGGCAAAGTCCAGGAGTGGAAAAAATTCTAAATGAAAGGAAAATTATCTGCCAGCTGGGTTGGGCTCTGCTTATCGGAGCTGAATTGCTTGGGGCTACGCTGAGAAATACCAGAGTTTATCCGCGGTGCCCTTGGGGTGGAGGCGGTGGCGGTTTAATGCCTGAGCTTCACGCGTGAGTGCGCGGTGAAACTCGGCATGCTTTGGTGGAGGTCTCCACCCCTTCCACCCCTCCCTCCTCCTGCGGCTGTCTGAGGCCCGGTCCCCCGTGACGCAGAGCGGGGATGTCCCTGCATCCCCCGCAGGAGCTGTTCAGGCATTTTTATTAACGTGGCTTTTGTGCTTATTCTTGGTACCAAACAGACAACGGCAGGGGAGGACCTTGAGCAGAAACATCAGGTCCGTGAGGTGTCCCATCCCTGCCGGAGCGTTTCCCCTCTCCCCTTGCTGACGTACAAAGGAAACTCGCAAAGACCCAGTTATCCGTCGGGAACTCTGAGAACTACCCTGAGCAAACGCTCCTAAATCAACTTCCTGGCCTCCTCTCCAAGCCCCAAGTTAACCCACCGACCTGCAAATCCTGCTAACCACCCTGTATTTTAGTATTGTTTTTTAGTATTATTTTTTTAAACAGCCTCGCGAACAAACAGCTCGAACATGAGGTCATGTGTACACTGGGGCAGCGGTATTTTCATTATGGGTAGGGCACCAGCCAAGTAAACACATCAGCTTTGCCTCTGTAAGACAAAAGTCCGCGGCCTGTGCAGATTTGTTTAGTTTAATAAAAAAACCAAAATGGGTGAGATTTGCGTTTGAAAGGTTGCAGCTTTTGGTGTAAGAAAATCGGGGAGAAGCGGGTTTACATCCCGCTCCGGAGCTGCAGGTAGCCATGGCATGGGGCTGCCGCTGTAGGGTATTTGGGTGTCGCAGCGCCGTCGTGTGCTTAAATCAGATGTTTCCGCTCTGCGGAGGGTCCCGTGGTAAGATTTGCCCTGGCTGCGCTTGGCTTGTTAAAACCTCCCCCGGGTAGCTCCGGAATGTCCCCGGCTGAGCCGCTCACCTTTCCTGAGGGAATTTCTGTTGGTTTTCTTGTAACTTGTCCTGTTTTCTCCATGCGTGATGGGGAACTTCTTGCAACCAAGCTGCTGCTCTTGGCCCCTCAGGCTTTTCTGCAGAGCTAGCTGCTCTCAAACACCGTCCGCCTCCTCCACGATGGGTGCGGAGAAGGGGAAGACCTCCTGCAGCAGGTTGGTGACAAAGCAGGGCATCTCTTTGCATCCCTCGTAGGTGCCCCTGGCCTGGCAGCAAAAGGCCACGTGCCAGTTAATGCGGGTCATGAGGCGGTTGAGGGCCAGGTGACGTTCCTCTCCCTCCAGGACCTTGAGCAGGGCCTGGAGGAACATGGATCCAAAAATGTTGAGGAAGGCCACGTAGCCTGTGGAGTGCAAAGGAAGGAGAACGATGTTGGCTGTGCCACAGCCCCGTGATGGTGGGGTTTTTGAGAGAAATGTCATTGGAGGGGGCTGTCCCTTACCTGGGCTGCAGGCGAACATCACGACAGTTTGGGGAGGGATGGAGATGTAGTCCGAGAGGCAGTCTGGTTCAGGCTCCCTGCTGTCGCACTCCACAACCACCCCCCGGTCGAATTCTTTCCCCCGGCAAGCCTGCGGGCGGAACGGCTGTCATGAGCTTCCCCCTGCTCCCGCTCTCCCTGGGGTGAGCCTAAAGCTTCTGGGGTCTTTGGGGGCTCCCTGTGGACCCGAACCTCCTGCAAGCCAAGCCTGCAACCCGCCCTGTGGTGCAGAGCAGCTCCCGTTCCCCAAGTCCTACGGCCCCAGCGTTCCTCTCCCTCCTCCATCCTCTTCCCTTCTCATCCGTTGCTTGGCCAAGCCTGTCCTCCCAACGAGCCTGGGGACAGGGCTCCCTCCTCTCTTCCCTACACACTTCTCACGAGCCTGGTTCCCCTTCTCTTTGCATTTACCCCTCTGTGGTAAATGTGGTGCTGCATGTGCAAACCCAGAAATACACCTGGAAATGCAAAAGTCCTTTGGGAAAGTGCTGGTGGAGATTTCCCTTGGAATGCAGCCCGCAGGCACCTGCACGGTCCTTTATTCTGTGTGGTTTGGTCTTTCTCGCAGGGACGGAGCAGCGGGCTGGTGTTGGGAAGGCTCTGGAGGGGCACCGGGGCGGCTGAGGCTGCTGCAAGGGCACATTTCACCCTACTTGGAGCCACCTCTGCCGGGACGTGTCGGTTGGGACCAGACCGAGTGGCAGCGGTGGACGTCTCCCAGGATTAGGGAAGAGGGGAGCGTCCCCTTGCCTCTCCCCATCCAAACTCCCTGCCAAGCGCCAGCAGTAAATCCTCGCTTGGGACATGGCCTGCAGAGATGCCTGCGAACGGGCTGCAACACCCTGGCGCCGAACAGCCCGGAGAGGTGGATGGAGGCTGCTGAGAGCCGTGGTGATGCCGAGGGGATGCAGCCCGGGCTCTGGCACCCTCAGCCCTGCGGCGTTTGCTCTGCGAGGACGAGCTTTGCCCGCTGATCAAGGGGCACAGAGCAGTCTCCAGGTTTGTTGGCCTGAGAGACATCCCCAGCTGTCACCACTCCCGGAACAGCAGCCAAGCCTTCTACCAGAAGGAAACGAATGCCGTGAGTGATTTATGCTTGCTTTCAGGTGAAAAGTTTTCTGTATATTTGCATAATGTTTGCAGAGCTCACGTTATCTGCTGGTATCCGTCCAGTTGCTGGATTATTTGTTTGCTCAGTGGTCTGATCCTCCCTGTCGGCTCAGCATTAAAACATGCTTCCAGGGCTCCTTTCCTGCAAGAGCACGTTCATGCTCCCCCTGCTTCACTGCTTGGGATCCAGCTGTGAGCTTAATTTTTTTTTTCTCCCTGTTGCATCACCAGTTCACAACTGGGCTTCTCCCAGCCCTACCCCAGGAGTTTGCTGTGCCCAAATGTCACGGTGATGGGATCTGAAGGCAGCTTTTACCAGTTCATCTATATCCCAGTGGTGTCCGGGAGGAATATTTGATCCCGGTAACGTCACATATCATGGCAAACAATTTGGTTTCAGCCCAGTGCAAACCACCGGGAGAAATACTCCTGTCTGGAGACGCTGGGAAAAGACTGGGGCTGTTTCCCGAGAAGGAACATGTTTATGAGTGTCAAGAGGCTGAGAGAGGAGTGTTTGCAGTGAGCAAAGAAACCTCAAAATTGGTGAAAGCATGAAAAAAGAGGGATGGAGGGTTGTGGTGGGAAGCTGGGGAGTGATGAAAGGATCGAGCTCTCGTGGATGTAGCAAAATCCACAATTAAAACAGGCTTACACCGGCAGCAACCTTAAGCCTCGTGTTTTTGCCGGTCTAATTCTGTTCAAACTTAGCAAAAAAGGGATGAGGTTATCATCTGGCGGCTGTTACCTGGATGAAGAAGATTTTGGGTATTTTGCTGAGCACCGGGCACTTTTCTGAGGATAAAATCTGGAAAATCCGGGTCAGCTTAACCGGCTCCGAGTCATAACCGAATATGACCCCCTCATTTCCGTGGCTGGAGATGATGCTCACAAAGTACTCCCCGTGCTCGCAGCAGCACTCTGCAACGGCATGGCCACACCGATGCCTTCAGGCACCGACTCGGTCTGAGGGGTGGGAAATGGGAGGGAGCTGGGCTGGGGGGCAGACGAGGAGGGGGTTTAGGGGTGGCAGGGTTGTGTACCTTGCTGGTAAAGGTCCTCTATCTCCTTGGCTGTCTTGTTATGCATCAGCTTCACCTTGTAGTTGAGGCGTGAGAGTGTCTTGGAAAGTTTCTCCGCTTCTCTCTTGGCTCCTCTCCGGGTTCCGAACGCCCCATCGCTGTCGCTGCTGCAGAAATCGGTGTTGACAATGATGAGAGCCCGGTTTTGCCTTGCCTGGGACATGCCGGGATGTCCCCTCGGATGGGTAGGTGGTCTCCAAACCCCCACCGTGCCCGCAGGGAGCTCGGGCTTGTCTTGGGGTGAGCCCCGAGTGCTCCTTCGGGAAGTCCAGGAGAGTGTATCCTGCTCCGCTGGCTGACTCAGCACCAGCGTGGCTGATTGTCAAGGGCAAGGCACAGCAGTGCCCTGTCACCTGCCGAGGGAGCGAGATGGCACCTGGGCATGAGTCACGGGGGCAGGAGAGAGCTGTGGCTCGCCCCTGGGCTCAGCGGGCATCGCCGGCTGCCAGAGGGCTGGGCTGGAGCACGTGGGGCATCTGTGGGGAGCGGGGAACCAGGGGGAAAAAGACCCAGTTTTTTTTCTCCAAGGGGATGGTGGGGAGTTGGAGAAGGCCGGGGGATGGAAATGCTGGTGTTGCAGGAAACCCCAGGAGCAGCCGGGCAACCCCTCCCTGCCTTTATCCCCCCATAGAGCCCGGCAGGTCCTGCTTCCCATCGTTGGCCATTCCCGCTCCTAGCAGGGCTTTTCAGCCAGCGTAGCTTATTGCCTAACCCTTCCCGCTCCCGGGGAGGCCGATTTGACCCATTTATGGCACTTGTGCGATTATTCCTCCCCAAAAGCAGTCTGTGCTGGTGCAGGACGACCCCCAGCCACACGCTCCTGAGGACGGGTCTCTGCTGCATCCCTTCTCCTTCCCTTCCCAAACTTGCTGACCTGGAGTGTCGAAAAGCAGCCCTCCTGCGCCGTGCTAACCCCAGCCCTGCTGATCCCACATCACAAGTCGTGAAATCACGAGATGGTGGTGATGATGATTTTATTTACTTATGGTTTCCCGTGCTTCCCTTCTCCAGGGAAGGCCCGGAGGGCTTTGATCATTTTCCCAAGCTTTTCCCAGCAGACAGAAAGGCTAAGCTTGTTTTTATTGCTAAAGGAGCAGGTGTTTGCGGCATCACACATCTCTGGGTGGTGGGAGGGGGGTAGAGTAGCACCAAAATATCGGTAGCATCGCAGGGTCAAGGGGCTGCATTGCTGCAGAGCACACCGGTCCTGCTACACAACCACATCTAGGCACGGCATTTATTGCACCATACAGCTAGCAAGCGCCGTTGCTCTTAAATAGCTTTAAACCAGGCTTAAATCAATTCTGCCTTCACGCCTGGCCTCGGTGTGCCAGAAGGACCCGCTCACTCCACCACCCCGTTGAGCCAGGAGCCGGCTCGTTCCCAAAGGCCGGTGTCCATGAGCCTCTCCTGGGCGTCTTCGTTAAAATGCAGCAATGTGGCTTAGCTCGGCATGATTTCCCCTTGCTTAAACGCAGCCGGTGCCTGTCCAGTGGCTGGCGGGGCTTTACCAAACCTGCCTGACGCTGCCCGGACAAGCCTGTGCACGGTCCCATCTCGGAGAGGAGCTGCTGCCGAGTCCCGCGTGGAGCTTTATGAGCCCAACTTGGTGCCAAAGTTGGCATCTGAAAGGGAAAAAGCGTCCCTGTGGGGCTCACTCCCCTTGACCCAGTGGGTCTGGGCAATGCAGGTGAAGGTTGATGCTCTTCCGATGGTCGAGGTGGCTGTCGGATGCCAGTGGGGGATCAAGCGACCCCGCGCGTTGCTGGTGGAAGCTGTTGGGTTTTGTGCGCTCTGGTGCAGCCTGGTTTTTGGGATTGCCTTGACTCCTCTCTCTTGGAGCCCCTCTCCCCTGTGCTGGGAGAAGGGTTTTGCCCTCAAAAGGGGTGGCCAGGGATCAGCGGCAGATGTCGTGGTGGGAGGTGGGTAAGGTCCAAGGCAAGCTGGCTGGAAACTGGGAATGGCGTTTTCCTGGGCTGTGACCTTTGGTTTTGCGTTAGAGAAGGATGAACTACAGGTGATTTACAGCAGAAAATAAGGCACCGCAGTGATCTGGTGGGCTGGGAGGGGAAGGGAGGTCCCGGCCGGTGGGACGGCAGGCGTTAGTCCCCCTTCTTGGCGTTGGTGGCCTGTGTGCGCTTTTTCAGCTGTGCCACGTCGACGTAGAGGTTGCGCTTGAGGACGGCGCTGGCGCAGATGAGGGCTCCTTGCAGGGCTCCCATGAAGCCTCCCATGCACAGATCCTGCCCTGGAAGAGAGCGGGAGGTGGCGATGGCAGCAGCTGTGGTCCCCGCTGAGCAGCCCGTGCTTTCTGTCCCCCACGGGGTATCACCATCCCCAACTGCCATCCACCTTCCCCCACGCCAGCCCACGGGTTTGAACCCACAACACCTCTCCCTTTTTGACCCCGTCTCCCTCCCCAGCAGGGAAAGGGCCTCATCCTGCCCAGCTAAAATAAATGGGTACTGGGCAGGGAGACCACATCCAGGAGCTGGAGGAGGCACAACCCTTTCCTCCTCCTGTTGGGACCACGCAACTCCGCTTTGACGTGCTCCAGCATCTCCTCTATCACACCGCGACGCATCACTGCAGGATCGAAGGGTGTTTGTTCCCCCCCATATCCTGCTTCCCCAGAGGTGTCCTCATCTGAGAACCTGGTGCCTGGCTGGTGGCCACGGTACCTGTCAGGTAGAGGTTGGGGATGACCGTCTGCGCCCTCATGGCGGCAATGGCTTCAGCTTGCAGGCGGGCGATGCTGTGGTCAATGCCGTAGATCTCCCCCTTGGGGCTGGCAATGTAGTGCTGGTTGGTGAGGGGCGTTCCTCCGGAGATGTACTCGATCTGCAGGGGAGCAGAGGACAACATGGGGTAGGCACGATGGTGTGGGGCGTTTCATGCTGTAGAAAGCTGTTTTTGTGGGGTGGGGGCTGGGACAGGTTTCCTTGCAGACCCTTGGGTGGTGGTTCTGGCCAAGTTTGGTCCCGGGATGGTCCTGGAGGACCATCATCCTCCCATTGCACCATGTGTGGTCAGGAGGCAGTGGCAATGGGTTGGTGCCACGCTGCCCGGCTGGACCTTGTGTCCAGCTGACCCAGCCCCAGCTCCTATGTTTGCAGGACAGGGCTGGGTGGACAGGAGGCAGGAGAGGAGCTGGAGGACCCCAAGTTTCCTCACCCTGTCCTCGATACGAGGGTAGAGCTTGAAGACAGCCTGCATGATGTTATCCACAAAAGTCATCTTCAGCTCCTCGTAATCATCTCCCCGCTTATTGACCTGCTTGTCCTTCCACTCCTCAAACCACTCATATTTGGCGAAGGTGACGATGGCCAGCGTGGATTTACCTGCAGCAGGACAAGGTTGAGGCTGCCCTCATGCCACCGTTTCGCTGCCACAAACCCAACGCTCCCCCTGCAAACACGTGGGATGGCCCCAGGTCTTTGTGGTCCCATATCCTTCACCCAGTTATCTTGAAGACCACTTTCCATGAGCAACCTGCTCAGCAGCTTTGACCACGGCTATTTTGGGAGAAACTCTTTGTCTGCAGTCATCAAACAAACCGAAACCCACCACGAGTTTTCAAGGTGCTCCCAAACGTCTGTGTTGGGTTTCAGCCTTTACCTGGGTGCCTCGTTTCCCAGGTGGGGTCCTTGGCTGACGGGCAGGTGACAAACAGAAGAGGGATGTTCTTGGCAGCTTCTTCTCTGGAAGAAGCCAGGTAGCGATTCATTCTGCAGAGAGATACGAGGGTTTGAGGTGGGTTTTGATGCAAACCTTTCCGTGAGTACTCGCTACGTCCAAATCCCCATGCAGTGAGGATCTGCCAAGAGCGTTTTCTGAGTCACCACCCAGGAATTCATCTCCTTATGCTTAACGAAGCACATCTAAAGTGAAGCCAAACCTACATTTCATCTAGATCGTTTCCTCGGTACATGAAGTAGTTGGTGGGCTCCAGCCCCAGCTCTTCCTTCGAGCCATTAAGACCTACAAAGACGGTGAAACCCCCTTCGCCGTGTGTCGCCATGCGAAGCTGAGACTGGATCTCTGCGATACAGAGGGAAGAAGAGGAAAACTAGGTTTTTCTGGGATCCTCAGCTACAGAGAAGTGGCTTCTCCTAGAAGGAGCCCCACTCATGTCTACATTGCTCCCATGTTGGTTTGTAAAACTGATTTATCTGAAAACATCCCGTGTATGCTCAAGGGGTGGGACGGCAGCTCCTGCAAACTGTAAGGAAGGCAGCGGCGCTGCGATTTCCTATAGGGGATGCTTTAGGGTACCCTTGGCTTGAGCTTTCGCTCTGTTTAATGACTTTCTTGGATTCAAACACGCTCCTGCTCTACAAACATTGAATGGTTGTAGACCAGGACCATGTTGTTGCCCAAAAAGCTCTCGCCTGCCCACGCCCCCTTTCCCCCAACCGTGCCTCTTCCAAAGCCGCAAGGAGATTTTGTGGCAGCGCTAAACCCAACTTCAAGTGGATGTTTCACCAACTTTCGCAAGTTTTGGGGCACTACATTGTGTTTTTTAGGGAAATCAAGCAGCAAACCAGGGATTTGCTAAGCCACTCCCCATCATCTTTGAAAGGTGATGGAGAACAGGAGAGGTGCCTGAGGAGTGGAGGAAAGCCAATGTCACTCTGGTCTTCAAAAACAGCAAGAAGGAGGACCCAGGAAACTGCAGGCCAGTCAGCCTCAGCCCCATTCCTGGACAGGTGATGGAACAGCTCATTCTGGGGGTCATCAGTGAGCACGTGGAGGAGAAGGTTATTGGGAGTGGTCAGCGTGGATTCACCAAGGGGAAATCATGCCCGACCAATCTGATGGCCTTCTATGATGGCATGACCAGCTGGGTGGATGAGGGGTGAGCAGTGGATGTTGTCTTCAGGAAGGCTTTTGACACCATCTCTCATAACATCCTCATAGGCAAGCCTAGGAAGCGTGGGTTGGATGAGGGGACAGTGAGGTGGGTTGAGAACTGGCTGAATGGCAGAGCCCATGGATGATGAGGGGCCTGGAGCATCTCTCGTATGAGGACAGGCTGAGAGAGCTGGGGCTGGTTAGCCTGGAGAAGAGAAGGCTGAGAGGGGATCTGATCAAGACTTATCAATTAACGGGCGGGTGTCTAGAGGAAGGGGCCAGACTCTTCTCAGTGGTGCCCAGTGACAGGACAAGGGGCAATGGGCAGAAACTGGAACACAGGAAGTTCCATCTGAACATGAGGAAAAACTTCTTCCCTCTGAGGGTGACCGAGCACTGGGACAGGCTGCCCAGAGAGGTTGTGGAGTCTCCTTCTCTGGAGAGATTCCAAACCCGCCTGGACGCCATCCTGTGCAACCTGCTCTGGGTGATCCTGCTTTAGCAGGGGGGTTGGACTGGATGATCTCCAGAGGTCCCTTCCAACCCCCCCCCAGTCTGGGGTTCTGGGATTTGCTAATTCCAGCCAACTACTTTAGGCTCGATTAAAGACCCTGTAAAGAAATGTATGGCCAGGGATGGCGTTTGGAATGCTGCGAATCACGAGCCACGGAGGGTTTTGCTGATGTCTGAGAACTAATTATAAAGAAAAGCCGCTTTTTGGCGTGGCCGGCAGGGGGATTAATGCCGTAACCCTGATGAAACCCGACAGTGCCGTGTTTTACCAGGCAACGCTCGTGCCTCCGCCGGCAGGAGCCGTTCGTAGGTGTTGAAGAGCCCAGCGTCCGAAATGATAATGGGAGCGAAGATATTCACCGAATCTTGGCCTTTCTTGACGCTCACGCCTGGAAGGGAAAGGCGAGGCGGGGAGGAACAGCTCCAGTTAAAAACAACGCCGCTGCAGGGAGCAGCCACGCGTGCCCCGTCCTGCGCCGGCACTCACCGCAGGCTTTGCCCTGGGAGTCCAGCAGGATCCTCTGCACCGGCGCCTTTCCCAACACGTTGCCTCCGGTTTTCCGGATAACGGGAATGATGTGGAAGGCGATTTCCCCGGCCCCGCCTTTGGGGTACCACGCACCGTGGAGGAAGTGGTTCACCAGGATGCTGTGCATGGAGAAGCTGGCCTTGGAGGGGACCACACCTGAAAAAAGGGGGAGCGTTGGGTGCCAAATTGTGGTTTTGTGGCTTATCCGGAAGTCGGATGACGAATGCCCTGTCCTCGGCTGGATGCGATGCTGTAAGGAAGGACGGATGCGGGCGAGAAACAATGGGTCATCAGTACCCGGAGGAGCCAGGAGGGCGTTGGGCGTGGGGGGCTGTGGCAAAGCCCACGGCACTTTCGCAACTTGGGCTGCACCCACCGGGTCACTGGGGGCAAATCCCCGGGGTGGACGGCAGGAAGGGAAGGGGAAGGGTAGCGGCGAGGCCGGGGCGGTGGGTGCCAGCATGAGGAACGACACTGCCACGCCATGAAGCCGAAGGGAGATGAAGGTGAGATGAAGGTCAGCAACGGGGACGTGGGGACAAGGACGCTGGCAGAGCATCCATGCACGCAGCATCCCTCACCCACAAACGGCGACAGCTATCGCCCTTAGAAAAGCAGAGAAAACAAGGTCTTTTCTCGGGTATTTGTCTTTCTAAAGGGTTAAGCTTCCTCTCCACGGTGCCCCGGAGCCTCCTGGCTACCTACCATAGGTGGGGAAGATGTAGCTGAAGACGGCCCTGAGCTCGCGGTTGGCGGTGAGACCGTCCACCACCTCCTTCAGGCTGCGCGACGCCAGGCGGCAGAAGGGGCTGAGCCGCGGCAGCAGCCCCGAGCGGCACAGCAGCCCGGCCAGCACGCGCGGGATCATTTTCAAGAAGCCCACCAGCACGGTCCCTCTGCTGACGCTCTGCGGGAGGGGAGGCTGTTGCTGAGCACCCGCCGCCGGGGAGGCTGCGGACAACCCCAGGCTGGGCTCGGATGATGCTCAAAAGCATCTTTTTCCCCTTAAATTTACAGCTCGGCTGACGGAGAGGTGACAGCGTCTCTTAAACGCGGGGAGCTGTGAATAAGGAGAGCGGGGGCAGGTTGTGCAACGCCGTTATTCTGGGCAGTTGCCCAATATCTGGGTGTCGGGGGAATTTCCTCTCCCCGTGTGACTCCACAGAGGAACCAGAACCGAAACACTCCCCCCCGTCCCCTCCCTGCGGTGCAGCCGAAGCCCTCTCTACCTTCACCAGCCGCTGGAACTCATCGATAGCAGCCTCCTCCCCGGGAAACTGCTCCTTCAAGCCCTGGAAATATTCCTCCTTCCCCGAATAGAGGCGGTACGTCCTGCCGCTGCCGGGTTCCCCCAAAACCACGGCGTCGTAGACGGCCGGCAGCTGAGCCCACTCCAGCTGCCCCTCGGTCAATTGGTCCACCACGAAGCGGACGATGGAGCCCTCCTGCATCTGCCCCACGTAGTGGATACCTGGAAGGTGGATTTTTGGTTTATTTTGGTGATTTTTTTTTTTTTTACCTTTGTTTGTTTGTTTGTTTTCCACACCCTGGGTTATACAGAACCCTCCTCTTATTTCTCCACCCTCACCCAGCAGCTCCATGCGGAGGGAAAAGGGAAAAGTCGGGAAACACCTGCCTCCCGCTTTAGGTGCAAGTTGTGGTTTTAAGCAAGTTTTAGGAATTTTGTTACATGTTGCTATTTCCCCCCCTCTATATTGCTTATTGTAAATAATTAATCCCGTGCAGCTCGTGGGACGTACAGAGCTGGACTTTGTCTTGTTGGAAGGAGTTTGGCAGGGGCGATGTGCCCCGAGACGACATCCCCTGCACGGGGAATCGTGTAGGATCTGAGCTGGATTTGGGGGAATTTTACGGGGTTTTTTGGTGTTACGGTGACAGGGTGTGACCGGCAGCACCTTCTGCAGGAGGATTTTGGGGCGAGGGCAGGTATGCGATACCACATTGCTCATGCGGAAAAAGCGCTTGTGTAACCGAGGGCGGGCGCTGTGCGTCCCCACGGAGGTTTTTGGGTGCGATCCCCACGGCGGGCACCACCCCACCCCTCACCCTGCGGCAGAGCCCCCCCCCCTTTGAGCCAGGGCTGAATTTGGGACCCGAAACGCGGTGGGGGGCCGTTACCGGTGTCGAACTCGAAGCCCTTCTCGCTGAAGGTGTGGCAGCAGCCCCCCAGCTTCCCGTGCTGCTCCAGCACCAGCACCCGCCTGCCCGCCTTGGCCAGCAGCGCGGCAGCAGCCAGGCCCCCGATGCCGCTGCCCACCACGATGGCATCGAGCCCCTCGGGGACTTTATCTGCAGAGAAAACTGGGGGGGGGGGGGCATCTTCAGTGGTGGGATGTGGCACCCCCCCGGGTGCGTGCACGGTACCCGGCAGGTCACCCCGGGAACCGGGGGGGGGGGGGGGTGATGCCGCACCAGGGGGTCACGCTGTGCAGGGGGTGATGCTGCACTGGGGGGTGATGCCGCACCGGGGGGATCATACTGGGGGGGGGGGGGGGGTGATGCCACACCGGGGGGGTGATGCCGCACCGGGGGGTCATGCCGCACCGGGGGGGTGATGCCGCACCGGGGGGGGTCACGCTGTGCAGGGGGTGATGCCACCCGGGGGGTTGATGCCGCACCGGGGGGTGACGCCCCGCGGCAGAGCCCAGGGACGGGGGTGTCCCACCGGGGGAAGGGGTGGGTGGGGGTAAAAGCTGCCGGCGAGCGGAGCGAGGGAGCCCGGTACCTGTCTTGACGACCGTCCTGCGGACAGCCTTGTCGGTGACGAGCGGGGCGGGCGGGCGCCGGGTATCGGCGGCGAAGGGGCTGGGGCCGCCGTCTGTGCCCCGCAGGAGCCGGGCGAGGACGAGGAGGACGAGGAGGAGGAGGACGAGCAGCGCGTACGGCCACATGGCGCCGGGCCGCTCTGGCGGGGCGGGGCGGGGGGGGGCCGGGGGCTGGTACCGCTCCCCGCCGTCCCGCTCCGCCCCGGCGGGCGGCCGCGTTCCCCGCGGTCTGACCCTCCCGCGCCGCCGTCGGCCGCCCCGCGCGGTGCGTGCCGGGTGCTGTAGTCCCGTGTCCCGGAGGGGGCGGAGGGGTGGACTACAGCTCCCGGCATACAGCGCGGCCGCGCCTGCGCACTGCGCGGCGGCGGGGTGTGGGGGGGTGTCCCGGGCCGACGGACGGGCTGGGAGGTGCCGCCGCCGCTTCCGGTGGGCGCGGGGTCAAAGGGCAGAGCGGCCCGGTGGGGCGGGGAGGGGGCGGCCGGGAACCGGGGGGGGAGAGAGGAGGGTGTCGTGTCAGCTGGGCGGCGGGAAGGAGCGTCCCGGGGCTAGGGGGGCGGGCAGGCCGGCCGCGGGCGAGCCCCGCCACTGAGGCTCCGCCGCGGCTCCCGGCGGGGGAGGCCGCGTTCTTCCCCGCAGGGCATGAGCGGAGGCGCCGGGGGCTCGGAGCGGCCTGAGGAGCGGCAGCGTTTCCCCCCGCCCGGCAAGTCCCTCCCCGTGCGTGTCAGGCCCTGGCCGTGCCCCCCCCCCCCCCCGCCTCCGGGCAGCGCCCCCCGGTGTCAAACGCCGCCCCCCCACCTCCTTTTTCGCCTTGTTTTAGTCCGTATAAAACGGCCTTTCCGTTAGCTGAGCCGGTAACGTGCCCAAAGGGGGCTGAGCCCCCCTCCCACCCCCCTGGCCGGCTGGGCACGGTCCTGAGCCCGCGAGCTGCGGACGGGGTCTGTCCCCTGAGGGAAAACCTCAGGATTTTGGGGTCGCCTCCGTGGGGAGCGGTTGGTTTTCCGGGTCCGTTCTGGCGGGTGATGGTTGTGTCTCTCTGTCCCCCCGCAGATCTCAGCTTTGAGACAGAACGGACTCCTGCAGGCTCTCGTGTGGGGAGCGGGGCAGCCCGCGGGCCCTGGTAAGCTTCTCCTTTGCATCAATCTCCTCGTTTCCTGGTGGGGGAAACGCCTGCGGAGCTGGGAGGGAGCCCGAGGAACCCAGCGCTGGGCTCGCAGGCCAAACCTGCCTGGCGAAGCCTTCGCTTTGCTTCATCCCAAATTTCCCAAGGAGAAACCTCGCAGCATCTCGGGGAGCTCTGGTCGGGGGGGTTTCCCCAGAGAAGGGCAAATCCTGCCCCAAGCTGTCCTGAGCAGCGCTGGGGGAAGGGAGCAAACACCCCCCGGGTCTCCCAGCGCACTCTAACCTCCGACGTGCCTCTCTTTTGGTAGAGAGCAGCGAGGAGCTGCGGCGAGCCCAGGAGGAATGGGAGGCTGTGGAAGCGATCCAGTCGGGTACGGCTGAGGCCAGCGGTGCCGGGGTGGGTGTGCAGCTGGGGGGAGGAGAGAGCTGGGCTGAAGGTCTGGAGGGAGAGGGAGGGGGTGGGAGACTTGCTGCCTTCCCCCAGCCCCCCAGGTCTTCGCCCTGTGGTGCGAGGTGGGGACTCGTTTTGGCACTGGGAAGCCAGAGCAGCAGGCAGGGCTCATGCCGGGAGGGGGGTGACGCTGTTCTCTGCCTCCCTGCAGGGCTGGGGGGCACATCGGTCACTGCCACCCCCCCGATCTCCTTCAATGAAGCGCTGCAGTACTTCCAGACAGCTGACCTCTCCGAGTGCAGGGTACGGGCAGGGCCCCGCGCTCTGGCCCCCTCTCGGGGTGTAGTTTTAGTAAGTAGGAGAGGGGAGCGCAGCCAGAGAAGCACAGCGCTCCCCTCTTTCCCTTCCGCCTTCCCTCAGCTTGGCTCTTCGCACGATCCCGTCCCTCCCGGCTCGCCCACGGGTTCTTCTCCTCCCCGATTCCCCGTGGGAATCCCCTGATCCCTTCTCTGCGTGTTTTCTCCTCGGCAGAAGAAGGTCCGGGCGACGGTGCGCAGGCAAGGCCTGGCTGCTCTGGTTCGCTTCCTCTTCGGCCCTCCCCGGCTCCAGCCGCAGCTGCAGGGAGAGCGGGAGCTGGCCCTGGCCATGGCGCAGTGTGAGTGTCCCCTTTATCCTGCCCCGACCTTCCCGGGGCGCTCGGGCTGCGGCGGGGGCTCTGCCCGCTTGTCCCGTGGCAGCTGCTTGTCCTGAAGGACACGTTCTCCGTCTCCTTTGCTCCACGCTGCGGATGTACTCGCTTTTGGGGGGGAGCGAGGGGTGGGTTTTGGGTGCCGAAGGGTGGGTTTTGGGTGCCATGGGGTGGTTTTTGAGTACTATGGGGTGGTTTCTTTCCGCCAGGTGGTCTGGATGATAACGAGAGAGTGCACATGAGAATCCTGCAGACCATTTACAAGAAGCTGACCCGCTCCAGGTTGGGCTGCCCGCGCTATGGGGCGCACTGGGAAGAGCTCGGCTTTCAAGGTAGGAGAGACTTTACCGAGAGAGATTGCGCTGGTCCCGTTCCCTCCTCCGGAGCTGGGATCCAGAGGTAGCGCAAAGGTTTTGCTGCTCATTCCCTCTCCCTTCACGCAGCCACGGTTTCTGCCACCGTTTCTTAGAATCGTTAAGGTTGGAAAAGACCCTTAACGATCACCGAGTCCACCATTAAACCAACACCTGGACTGGTTGGCCAGAAAACACCGGTCCCTGCTGCCACGGTTGCCGGCGTCCAGCTGGCGTGGGCATAACAAGAAGTAGTTGGTGTAACCGCTTTGCCCAGGCCATTAATGCTCTTCATTAGCAAATGATCTCTGCAGCTAATGAGCCATCTCTAGAGAACTGGTTTATTAACGAAGCGCAGGTCAGGGCTCTGTCGCTAAGGTTGTGTCGCGGGTTGCTTTCAGCCTCAGCTGCGTGAGAAAAACAGCGTGATTAGCGGTGTCACGTGCGGCCTCGCAGGAGTTCTCGGGCTGGGTGACTCGTGAGTTAAATAGGCCGGGTTTTAATGAAGCCTGAGAACCCTGGGCAGGAGGGGAACGGCTCCCACTACGCCGTCCTGTGGAGGACGCAGCTGGTTTTAGGGTTAGTTTAGCAGCCGAATGTGCCCTGGGGTAGGTCGGGCTTAAAGCTGCTCCTTCCTGGAGAAGGCATGGCAGCAGGCACGTGGCCTTGTGCCCACGTCAAAGTGGTGCCGGCACCCGTTTGGCTCCGATTAGGGAAATCCCCCAAAAGCTTTCCCTCGGGATGCGATTCCCTGGGGTTCCTCTGCTCAGGGCATCACCGGCGGTGACCAGAGCGTGACTCCAGGCTGGCCCTCGCTCACCGGGCCGTCCTGCCCTTCCAGGTGCGGATCCCGGGACCGACCTGCGAGGGACGGGGATGCTGGCCTTGATGCAGATGCTGTTCTTCGTCATGGATGCTCAGACACTGCCTCTGGCTCAGGAGATTTTCACCTTATCCCAGCACGAAACTCAGGCACGTCCTTCCGCCGCCTTCCCTGCGGCGGTGTCTGCCCATTTCTTTGTAACCCTTGGGGAACAGGAAGCACAAACCCCTTCCCTTCAGCGGAAGGGCTTGATTATTTTTTTGCTGGTGAGAAAACAGAAGAGGGGAGCTCCCCAAAGAGCTGAGGAGCCTCGACCCGAGGCTGGAGCCAAGCTCTAGATGTTGGTGTGGGAATGAGATTTTAGCGGCCCAGTGGAGAGCAGAGATTTGCTGCTGGGATCCTGGCGCAGAGCTATGTTCAGCAAGTTTGTGCGGGTTAAAAGGGCCGGAGAAGCACGGCATGAAAATGGGAGCGAGTGGAGCCTGTCTCCTTAAACTGGGCGGTTTAGTTTCAGATCTGGTTGGGTTTAAGCCTGGATATAACTTCAGCTTGACCCACAGCATTCATCTAAGCCTGTATCCGTAGAATTATCACCCTGCTACGTCATTCATTATCACCCTGCTACGTGGTTTGTTATCACCCTGCTACGTGGTTCTCCTGCCTGCAGCCGCCATCCCACAGGTTTGGGGCTGTGCGGAGGTGGCGTGAGAGGGCCAGAGGTGTCTGTGCCGCAGGAGAGGAGCCTTTCCGCAGCTGAGCTGCCGTAACGCTCCTTCTCTCGCAGAATTTCCCCTTCTGCATCATGTCCGTGAACATCACCCGCATCGTCCTCCAGGCCCTGAGGGAGGAACGACTCTCCAGGTGAGGTCTGGCGTGGCCGACAGCTCCGCAGCCGGGCTGGGGGCTGGTTTTTGGGGGCTCAAACAACACCCCTCCCTGTTTCCCGCTGAGCGGGGTCCCTCCCCGGCAGCTCCCTGGGCTGAGCCGCTCTCCGCCCGTTTCAGGGAGTGCAACCGCAGGCAGCAAGTCATCGCCGTGCTCAACGACCTGTACGTGGCAGCCTTTCTGCAGCTCTACCGCATCTGGAAACGGCAGCACAAGACCATCACTGACTCTGGCTTCCTCCTGAAGGGTGCGTTTCCCCACGCTTTCCCCCTCCTTTCCCAGCCGAGGAAAATAACCTGAGGCCCAGAGCACAAACCCGGTGTGTTCTCAGCACGTTCGTGTCCTGCTGAGCCCAACCCCGAGGGGCGTCGTGCCCGGAAAGCCCCCGACTGTTCGTCGTTTAATCTTCACACCGAGATTTTCCACAATGTTAAACTACCCGAGTACCCCGTGGGGTGTTGTTTTTTCCCCCATTTTGCATCTCAGATCTTAAAGACGAGGGGTGCCGTGTCCTGGTGGCTCGAGGTGGGTGACAAACGGAGCCGTTTCGGGCTCCCCAGGCTCGCTGACATCACACGGTGCCGTTGCGTAAGCCCTGTTTATGGCACGGGGTGTAAGCGGAGTCGCCGACAGCGTGCTTTTCGCAGCGAGCACTAAATTAACCGGCGGGGTTATTTACTCCCGAGGAGACTGATGTCAACAGAGCCGCTCAGATGCGCCGCGCTAATGGCTCCCTCTTATAACCAGGTCCAGCTGTCACAGCCGGGCTCTGCTTCGACTTGGGGGGGCTCAGGCTGAGGCCAAGCTCGGCTGGGGGTTTTGGCTCATGCCAAGCAAAACGTAACCCTGCCCTTTCCGATGGGATACGTTGGGACACTGGGAATAACATACGGGTCAAAACCTTACCCCGGGAGCGCGCTGCGTCCCTAACACCGTCCGGACCTCCCTCTCTATCTTCATGTTTTCCCCTCTGACCTCCCCAGAGCTGGAATTATCTGCCAAAAAGAAACCGAAGCAGCTCCTGAAATCCCTGGAGGCCTATGTGAACCGAAGCCCTGTGGCAGACGGCTTTCAGCCACCATCCCCTCCCTCCGCCGACAGCAGCTGGGCCGGCGAGGAAATCAACTTCATGGGCATTTGTGAGCTGCAGGTTGAGCTGGAAGGAGAATCCCGGCTGATCTGAAAGGGAGGGAGACGCGCCGCAGGGAGCTCAGCTCTCGGAGGATGCCTGGCTGTCATCGCCAGCAGTTCAGGGGCTCGGGAAGGGCGGTGCGGGTCGCGGTGGTGGACGCAGAGCGAGGGGAGGCGGCCAGTGCCCTAAGAAATGCAGTGAGAAGCGTCTGGGACTGAGCTGAGGGCAGTTGGGAGCCCAGGACACCATTGAGGGTAGATTTTTTTTTGCCCTAAATCCCCAGAAATGTGGCTCCATCCTTCCCCCCTCTTGCCCCACAAGCGTCCAGGCTGTGGTGTTGGTGTTGCTCAGCACCACTGGAGCGAGCCGCAGGTTTTGACCCCTCTCCAGGCCAAAATCTCCCAAAGCGAAGGAGGAAAACGTGGCAGAGCAGGTGGATTTTTATGAGCCGCCAACCTCAGGCCGGGATAGTCCATCTGTCTGTCCCGAATCCGGGCTCCCGTCTGCCTTTACCCCCGGCAGGAAAGCTTAGTGACGCTGCGAGCAGAGCCGGGGCACGGTGACAGGGCTCCTGGGTCCAAATCACAGCCACGGCAGCACCGGGCGGGGGTTAAAACCCCTCGGCTCAGGCTGCGGCACCTTAATTTTGCGTCGACAGTGGGATACGAGCAGCAGTGCAGCCCTGTGCTGGGGCAGTGAGGGGGGGAGCTCGTCCCTCAAGGTTTGGGGAGCCCCCATCAGCTCCCCTGGGCCCTGTCAGCGCCAAAATAAGTTACTCCAAGGAGGAAAAAATGCTTAATGGTGATTTTAGACTTGGATTTGCTTCTGGGTTTTTTTTTGCGGCTGGGTGAGAGGAGAGGGATTCTGTCCTGTGAACGTGTCGAGACTGAGAGCACCGAGGGGGGGCAAGAGCCCTCCGTGCCTCAGTTTCCCCTTTGTGAAATCCCAGTTACAGCGGGGGCCAAGCCGGGGGCAGGAACGGCAGCTTAGAACTGCTCCACAAGCATCTTCAGCCCTTGAGAGAGGGGGAAAAAAAAGAAAAAAGCCCCAACCCCCCAGATCTGGAGACAGAAGGTGTGTTTGAACAGGGGAAGCGAGGAGCTGGCGTGCTGACGGAGCCGTGCGTCGCACAGCGGTGCCGTTATCCCTCCGAAAAGGCCATCGCCTTCCCCGCAGGGCTGGAACTGCTTCCCCCGGCTGAAAAAAAAAACCCAATAAATGGGAAAACCGGAGCCGGTGCTGGTTTTTTTTCTCTGCTAATGCTGAATTATTGTGTAGAGCGGTTGGGGGGGGGGGGGGTCGGGGGGGCTCCGGGTCTGGAAGAGGCTGGGCCCGGTCCCGGTGTGGGCGCTCGGATGCGGGGGGGGATGCGGGGCCCGGGACGCGGGGGGAGGGCAGGAGGAGCGGAGCCGGCCCCGTCGTGTCCGTCCCGTCCCGTGTCCGTCCCGTCCCCCCCCCCCCCGGTGCCGCCCGGTTCCGCCCCGGGGGCGGGGGAGGCGGCTCAGCCCCCACCCGCGCCCCATCAAAACCCGGCGGAGGCGGCGCCGGCAGCGCAGAGACCGGCAGCGGCACCGGCAGCAGCAGGCAGGGACGGGCACGGGCAGCGCGGGGCACCGGGGTGCAGGGAGGGTAGGGAGCAGGCAGCGCCCGGCAGCAGAGGGGGGCGGGCAGGGCAGGGCAGCGGTGCAGGCAGGGTGCAGGCAGGGCAGGGGTGCAGGCAGCACGGGGGGCTGCGGGCAGGGGGCAGGCACCACGGGGTAGGGTTGCGGGCAGAGGTACAGGCAGCGCGACGTAGGTGTGCCGGCAGCAGTAGGGACCGCAGGCAGCACAGGGCAGGGGTGCGGGCAGGGCAGGGACCAGCGGGCAGCATGACAAGGGACACCGGCGTCCCCCAGCACCCTGCGGCCTCGTCCCCCCGCACCCCGGGGTGCCGCTGAGCGCCGTCGGCCGGACCCCGCGGCCGGCGGGACCATGGAGGGCCCCGAGGGCGGTTACTCGGTGCAAGCCACCGCCGCCATCGCCGCCGCCATCACCTTCCTGGTGCTCTTCACCATCACGGGCAACGTGCTGGTGATCCTGGCCGTGCTGAGCAGCCGCTCGCTGCGGGCGCCCCAAAACCTCTTCTTGGTGTCACTGGCAGCCGCCGACATCTTGGTGGCCACCCTCATCATCCCCTTCTCCTTGGCCAACGAGCTCCTGGGCTACTGGTACTTCGAGAAGACGTGGTGCGAGATCTACCTGGCTTTGGATGTGCTCTTCTGCACCTCCTCCATCGTCCACCTCTGCGCCATCAGCCTGGACCGTTACTGGTCAGTCAGCCGTGCCATCGAGTACAACGCCAAGCGGACGCCACGGCGCATCAAGTGCAGCATCCTCATCGTCTGGACCATCGCCGCCATCATCTCCCTCCCGCCCTTGGTCTACAAAGGGGAGAAGAAGGCGGCGGCGGGGGGGCGGCCACAGTGCAAGCTCAATGAGGAGGCCTGGTACGTCCTCTCCTCCAGCGTCGGCTCCTTCTTCGCCCCGTGTCTCATCATGATCCTCGTCTACCTGCGCATCTACCTGATCGCCAAACGCCGCCACCGCTCCCACCCCTCCGGCTCCAAACCGCTGGGATCAGTGCCACCAAACGTCACCCCCCCGACCGCCGCAGACCCCCCGGGGACCTGCCCGCCGGCAGACAGGACCTCGCTGCTGAGCCCAGAGGAGCCCCCGACGTCCCCCGGCCCCGGGGCGGGGGCGTCCCCGCAGTCCAGGGGACGCCCCAGGGACACCTTGGCCACCGGAACGGGGCGGGTGGTATTGGCGCATCGGCCGCCGGCGTTGAACCCTTGGAGGAGGAAGACTCAGGTCAACCGGGAGAAACGTTTCACCTTCGTCTTGGCCGTGGTCATCGGCGTCTTTGTCCTCTGCTGGTTCCCCTTCTTCTTCCTCTACAGCCTGGGCGCCCTCTGCCCCCACCGCTGCAAGGTCCCCGACGGCGTCTTCCAGTTCTTCTTCTGGATCGGGTACTGCAACAGCTCCCTCAACCCTGTCATCTACACCGTCTTCAACCAGGACTTCCGCAAGGCTTTCCGACGCCTCCTCTGCCGCCGCCGAGCCCCAACGCCCTGGTGAGGGGCTCTGGCCGCTCCCTTCCTCCTCCTCTTCCTCTTCCTCCTGGCTGCACTCGCTACCTGGAGCATCCCTTGGGTTTAGGGGGTGGGGGCTGGGGGCTTTGAAGCCTCCCGAAGTGCCGATGGGTTTTCCCCCGGCCACCTGCCCACCCGCTGCCTTCTCTCGCTGCCAGATTTCCCTGGGGGCCTTGGGGCGGGGGGGGCACATGCCACCGCGCCACAACCCCCGTCCCCAAGCCCGGTGGCAGACCCTCCCCCCAGCGCCACAGCCTTTTAACAATAAAAGATATTTTGTAATAAGAAAAAATGTCATTTTTTTGTCAAAGGAGGGGTGAGGGGGGGGCCGGGGTGTGTGTCCACCCCCCCCCAGCTCCCAGGGGACTGTTGGGGACAAGAGCCACGGCCCGTGACGGCCGGCAGCACGGCCGGGAGGAATGTGTGCCGGCAGAGCGGGAACACGATGTCTGGGAGGGGGCGGTTATTTATGGCAGCACCCGGGAAGGAATAAATAACAATAATTTAAAAAAAAAAAACCCTAAACAACCCCAAAGAATAAATCTCTGCAGCTGCTGGCCCCGAGGACGTTCAACCCGATGGGGGACGGGGACAGAGCCCGGCGTCGGGGGACCCTGGTGGGGTGGGGGTTCGCGGGTGTCTTGTGTAGGGTTGTGCCGCCGCCGGGGTGAGGGTGACGCGTGTTGGGGGGTTTGCGGGTTGTGACCCACACTGGGGTGTTGTGACCCACATGGGTGTAACCGTGGGTCACGATAGAGCGTTGTGCCCCACGCTGGTGTATTGTTGTTTGTGACGGTGTATCGCGACCCACAGCAGGGTATCACGACCCACACTGCCGGGTCATGACTCATGACGGCACGTTGTGACCCACACCGGTGCGCGGTGACTCACGCTGCTGTGCCATGACTCGCCATGGCACACGGTGCCCCACACTGGCAGGTGGTGACCCCCCTCACCGGGGAACCGTGACCCACAACTGGTATGTGGCGAGTCGGGATGGTGCACGATGCCCCCCACCAGTATGTGGTGCCCCCCACCTTGCACTGGGGTCCCACCCCTCACGCTGGTGCCCCCCATCACCGGGGGACATGACCGGGGACAGCTCGCCTCTGCGGTGGCGGAGCCAGCCCCTTCTCCCGCCCCACCGTGGGGTTTCACCTCCAGCCCCCCTGGAACCGGCCGGGCTTTTGGGAAGCCCTTTCCCAGCCTCCCCGCCCCGCGGAGCCCGGCACGGCTGGCGGCCGTTGGCCCTTCCCGGCGCGCTGGGAGGATGCTCGGGGTGGGAGAGGTCGTGCGAACGGGGCCGGGGCCGCGGGGCTGCGCACGCCGAGCCGCTGGACCCCCGCCAGCGCGGCCCTGGGGTGGCTGGACCCGCTCCCGGCCTCCCGCGCCACGTCCTGCCGCGGCCCCTCTGCCCCACGGCTGCGCCCACGCCGACTGCTGCGCACCCCACGTCGAGGTGGGGGGGATGTGGGGCTGGATGTGGTCTCGTTGTGGGGCCGGGAATGGTCCTGTGGGGCTGGGGGGGGCTCAGCATGGTCCTGTGGGGCCGGACGTGGGGCTGGGGGGTCTGAACATGGTCCTGTGGGCTGGATATGGCCCCGTGGGGCTGGGGGGGGGGGCTCAGCATGGTCCTGTGGGGCTGCATATGGCCCCATGGGGCTGGCAATGGGGCTGGGGGGGGTCTCAGCACGGTCCTGTGGGGCTGGGCATCGTTCTGTGGGGCTGGGCATGGTCCCACAGGGATGCACGTGGCCCACGTGGCCCCCGATCCCGCCCCCGGCCCCCCCAGCGCTGCCGGGTCTGCCCCCCCCGACCTTCCCCCCTTCCACCCCCCACTAATTCCCCCAAAACAGCCCCCGGGTTGCCATGGCAATTCCTTAATTCCCCCCCCCGCCCCATATATTCAGGTTTGCTGCAAAAATATGGCCACGGAAATTCAAGCAGGGTGAGCTTTCTGCTGCAAAATGGGTTAAAATGGGTTAAAATGGGTTTAAAAAGGGTTTCTTTCCCTTCCGGCGCTGACCCCCGCGGTGAAGCCGTCGGGCCGTTGACCCGCTGGCCCCGGTGTTATCGCCGCTGGAATAATTGACGCTGGGGAAGCGGCAGGAGGGGGAGGTTAATTAAGCAGAAATATTAATTGCTGACGTCCTCCCCTGGGCTCTGGTTTCGAGCTGGGGGGGGGTAGTGGGGATGCTCAGGATCCAAACTGGGACCAGTACAAAGGCGCTGCCTTAAACCGGTGTGGGAAACCCTCGCAGGGAGCGTGGATGCTGCTGTGAGGTGCAACGAGTTCTTGCCAGGGCTCAGCCTGCTTTTGCCGGGGCTGTTCCAGGGTTTGCCCCCCCTCCCGGCGCGGGGCTTTTAATTAACGCCAGTTAGTTATACGAGGAAATATCACAAAAACACGATAGACGTGCCAAACCCCTCGGCGCCGGCGCCTGGGATGATCCCTCCCGGGATCTTTTATTTTATTTTTAGGGTTTTGACAAAATTTGGCCACTTTCACCAGCGATGGAAGGTCAGGCGCGAAGGCGGCGGCGGGGGGGTGGGGGGGTGGATATTATTTCTTCCTGGGGGGGAGGGGAAATGTGCGTTCCCGGTCAAATATTTAAAAATAAGGAGCTGGGAAGGGCTGCGAAAGCTTTTTATTTGTATTTTTGGTTGAATGGCAGAGCAATAAACGCCGGGGAAGGGACGATACGGTAACCATAGCCACCACGGTGCAGCGGGGGGGCCACGGCGGCTGCTTTACACTTCAAATATTAAAAAAATGTACCTAAAAAATAGGTTGGGTTGCCCGAAATCTTCCTGTTCGGGCGATATTTGAAGGGGTCTCCGGGTGACGTCGGCGGGAAGGCGCTTTGCTGTTATCGGGGGTGGTGGGGTGTGTGTGTCCCCCCCGGGGAAAGTGAGAAAAAGGCAGAAAAAGGCAAGAAAAAGCCAGGAAAAAAATGAGGAAAAGCCATAGAAGCGCGAGCGGGCAGCGGGCCCGTCTTCGGAGCAGACGGGCTCAGGGCGGGCAGGATCCGGCCAAGACGCCCCTGAACCCCCCGGTGCCACCGAACCCCCCCGCCCCCCCGCGCCTTCCTCTTCCCTGGCAAGTTAATAAGGTGTGTTGTTTTTTTTTTTTTTTCTTTTTTTTCCCCCATGTTCTTCCTTTTTTTCCTTATCTTTTCCCCCTTTTTTCTTCTCCTTTCTTTTTTTCCCTTTTCCCCTTGTCCTTTCCGTTTATTTTTTCCCCTTTTTCCCCTCTTTCCCCCCCCCGCCCCCGCCGGAGGAGCCCTGGGGGGGCTGAGCGCTCCCCGCTGCGCTCGGGCAGATTGGCAGCCCCAGCCCGCAGGTGCGCGGCGGTGCCTTTTCCTTTTTTTTTTTTTTTTGGGGGGGGGGGTTCAGGCAGATTCAGCCCAGCCGGGATCCCCCCACCGCTGCCTGGAGGCTGTCGGGGTCCGGGGTGACGGGGGTGACGGGGGGGGGGGGGCGCAGCCATAGGGACCGGGGGTGGGGCAGGGGGCGTGGTTTTGGGAAGTGGGCGTGGCTTTGGAAGGGGGAGTGGCTTGGGTGGAGCGTGGCTTAGGCAGGGGCGTGGCTTAGGCAGGGGGCGTGGCCAGACGGCCGGGCCTGCGGCGGGTGAGCGGTGGGGGGGGGGTGGGGGTGGGTGCGCTGCCCCCGGCCGTGGGGACCCACGGGGGGACTGACGGGGGGGCCCTTGTGCCACAGCCCCCTCCGGGGCCTCCCCCAGTCAGAGTTCCCGCCTTTTGCTGTCTTTTTTGCAGGACCCCCTCCCAGCACCCCCCACCCCCGGCCCCACGCGGGGGCTGCCAGCACCGCCCCCCCACCCGTGACAGCCCGTCCCCGAGGTACGTGACCCCCACCCCAGGGACAAGGACGGGCGCGGGGGGGGATGCTCCGCTCCCCAGACACGGGGGGACCCCCTTGCCCCCCGCCCCGCCACGAAGACCCCTCCAGTGCACCCACCCACAGCGCCAGGGGGTCCCACGGGGGGTCCCGCCCTCACCGGGGTCTCCTTCCCTGCACCCCCGCTCTTCCTTCCCCCCCCCCCCGGCAGCATTTCAGAACCAAGCTGGGTTTGCTTTCCTCCCCCCATCTCTTTTTTCCTTTTTTTTTTTTTTTTTTTTTGGGGGGGGGGGATATAAAATCCCTCAAACCCTGCCCCACACCCGGGGGTGTCTGAAAAGCCCCTGAGACCTTGCGGGGGGGGGGGGGGTCTCTCCTACAAGCACCCCCTCTCCCAGCACGGGCGGGTGATGCCGGGTGCCCCCCAGTTCGATATTTGGGGGGGGGGGAGGGGACGTGCTGAGCTGTCGGCGTTTTGGGGCAAACCAGGGGGTTTTTGGGCACGGATCGGCATCTCCTTGCCGGGGGGGTGAGGGGGGAGGGCGTGGGAGGGAAAAGTGATTCGCAGCGGCACCGGAGCTCGGCGGTGAAGAATAAATTCGTGTTCCCGAGGGCTTTTGGCGCGTTGGCTGCCGGGTTGGGGCTGTGGGTTTGGGTTTTTTAATAACGATATTCTTCCCCCCTCTCTTTTGGCGCTGAAGCTACCCGTGTCCCCGCCGAGGAGCGGGTCCCTTCCCCGCAAAGGCCTGAAGCGGGGAGAGGGGCTCGGCCGCGTCCCCTCGGGACACACACACACACTTCAATCCGCCCCTTCGATCCCAGATAAATTTGCTTTATTTCTCCCCAGTAACGGTTCTCCTCCCGAGTGCGTTTTGGGGAGCATTCACCGATATTGGGTATTTCCAGGGTTTGTGCCAGCCCCCCGTCCCTCCCGTCCCCCTTTTCTCCCCTCAGATGAAAACCTGGGTCTGTGATTCGGGGCAGAAACTGGAAATTTTCATCCCTTTTCTGGGCAAATACCGTCCGTTGTCGGGGCGTTGCTGCCAGACCTGCACCCCAAAGAGCTGGGTAAGAGCGCGGGAAGCTCCGGGGTTTCCCCAAACCTGCTCGGGAAGAGGGTTTGGGCCCAGGCATGGGGGACAAGCCCCAGCCAACCCCAGCCAACCCCACCCTCGCCCCCCCCCCCCCCAATTAAAAATCCGACCCGCTGCTGCCATACGAGCCGAGCCAGTTTTCTCCTTGCAGGACGGTTTCCACCACCAGCACCTCTCCTCCCTCGGCTTCCGCGACGCCGTCCAGGTGACGGAGCAGGACACGCGGTGAGCTCTGTGCCGGGAAACCGTTGGGCAAACCACCTTCCCCCCCCCCCCCCCCCGATATTTTATTCACCCTTCTGTCCGAATCCCCACGGCAGTCGGAGCATGGGGATGCCTCCCCATCAGCCTTTTTCCTTAATTTCCTTAATTAGCGCAAAAAGGAGTCGGGTTAATTGTATTTGGAAAGGCTGGAAGACGCATCCCCGAGCACGGAGCGTTAATAAAAGTGGAGGGGAGAGGGTTTGGGGTTCCTCTGGCCACCGTCGGAGAAGTCAGCCGTGGCGTCGAGGATCTGGGGTTGTTTTTTGTTTGGGTTTGTTTTTTTTTTTCTTTTTTAAACAAAACTTGGTATCTCGATGCCGTTGGGAAGAGCTTGGCGGGGGGACCGGGGGTGTTTTCCTTCTGCTCTCCGCCTTCGGCGCAGGGACGAGCTCACGCGCACCGGT
This sequence comes from Grus americana, assembly GCF_028858705.1. NCBI lineage: Eukaryota > Metazoa > Chordata > Aves > Gruiformes > Gruidae > Grus > Grus americana. Next base: position 6,086,753 of record NC_072877.1, on the reverse strand, counting down.
CTCGGAGCAGGCCTGGCTCCCGGCCGCGGGGCAGAGCAGGAACGGCCCGTTTCTTCCCCAAACCCTTCCCGCCCGTCCTCCTCCCCACGGGCCGCAGCTCCGGACCTCAACCAGCCTTTTCCTCCATCCGAGGAGCCGACGTGGAGCGCAGGAGCCGTTTCCTTGCCAAATGCCTGATTTTTTTTTTTTTTTTTTTTATTCCGGAGGTGCCAAGCTCCTTCGGTTCCCCTCCCCTTTCAGAGCGTTCCCCGGTGGCTTAGCAATTTTGCGCTTTATTTTTCCAAATCGGGTCATTATACTCCCATTCAGCTTGAAATATCCCAGCTCCAGCTTTCAAACCTTTTGAATAATTCATCGCCGCTCGCAACCTCGGGCCTTGCGGGATGGCTAAAAAAGAACCCGGCGATGGGCGGCCGAGGTCACGAGCGGAACGACGAAGGTCTGAACCTCCCCGTGTCCCTCCCTGGGTTGCCCGCACGCTCTGCGATATCTAAAACCTCAGTCCCGTCCCTTTCGGGTGCCGCCTAGCTCCGATTTGGGGACGGATTTGGAAAAGTCCCCGATTCGGGACCTTCGTGGCGCATTTCTGGCGAGCGTGGGTTTCCTCCCTGTGCGAGGAGCGATGCCGCGAGGCCCGGGGTGGCCTGGAGCACGGCTCTGCTGGCGCCTCCGTTTTCCCAGCTGGAAAATGGGGAGAAAAACCTCAAATTTTTGCCAACAACCAGTTTGAAGGAGGCTGAGCGCCCCGAAAAAGCCTCTAACCGCCGGGACGTCGCTGTCTTGTCTCCCTGCCCAAGGTACCGGGGATGGCTGGTCCGAAGGGTCTGCGGTTTCCTCGCCGTCTGGGGCTGGAAAGTTCCCGCCGACACCCCCGGAGATCTCCCGGCAAGGATCTGCCGCAGCAGGAGGTAGGTGGGAGCAGCCGAGGGGCTCTCCGGGGCTCCCCCCCCACCCTCCCCGGCAGGACCCCTGTCCAGCGGCATCGTTTGCCCATCCCACGGGATCCCGCCCGTGGTCGGAGCGAGGGACGCGCTGGTCCGTGATGGAAAGGTGCCGGCTTCCCCTCGCTGCCGTGCCTTTCCCAAAATCCAGCCCCCGGGCTCGGCACCCCTGGAAAGGGGCCGGTGCTGCGGTTCGGTGGGGAACCGGCTCTCCTGGCTGCGGGCTCTGTCCCGGCACGCTGCCGAGGCTCTCCGGCTTCGCCCCATCCCGAGCACGCGGCGGCCGGGGTGACGTGGCCTCGTCAGGCAACCGTCACCGAGATCGTCGTCACTGTTAATTACCCAGCGCGAGGCTGGCAGCCGGCGCATTGCAGTTACTGTACCACAGAACGGTGGGGTTTGGGGTTTTGGTTGGGTTTTTTTTTTTTGAACCCCTCGCTCTGCCTCGTGCTTCCCACCCCTTCACAGGGTACGGGGTGTCGCTACCGGCCGGTCCCGCAGCTCGAGGGGGGACGGCGAATTCCACCGGCGGTGGAAGGAGAAAGCGCTCGAGATCCTGTCTGAGATCCAGGCGCCGCTCTCCCTTCTCCTGCTCAGGTCCGCGCTCCCTCTGCGGGGAGGGTTTGGGGGTGCGCACCCCCCGCACGGGCATCCCCCCCTCCTCCGTGAGGGATCCCGCGTCCTGGCTGGGGGATTCCCAGTCCCTCTCCTCCGCTCTGGGTCTCTCGCGCTCGTAATTTAGGCGTTCGGCCCCTTCGGGTGGGATTTGAGCGGAGGGTCCGTGCCTGGCTCCCACAAGGGATCCCTTGGGGGGTGCGCGGGGATCCCTTGGGGGGTGCGCAGGGATCCCTTGGGGGGTGCACGGGGATCTTTTGGGGGACATGTGTGCGGAGAGCCCGGGGCTGCACCCTTGGGGTCCCGCGCAGCTCCCGGGGGATGGATTTCCCCCCGTTTCTTCCAGGGAGCTGGAATCTGACACGGGAGCGGAGAAGGGAGGGAGGAAAAAGAAAAAAAAAAACAAAAAACCCCAGCTGGGAGGGTGGAAAGCAAAGCGAAGCAAAAGGGAACTTTTTCCTTTCTCTCTCTCTCCCCCCTCTTCTCATTTTTTTTCTTTTTCCCCCTCCTGTCATTGAGAAATTGGCAATTAAAGGTTGCATCGTAGCCTAATTGCTCGTCTGATTGAGCTGTAATAAAAGAACCCTCTGAGCACTCTGAAGTATTTAAAGGGAAGAAATTACCCAGGGGATAAAAGCCTTCGGATCCTTCCCGTAAACAGCGTGTGCGGGAGGACGGGAGATGGAGAGATGGAGGGCTAATTGACTCCAGCTTTTGTTGCCGGGGTGGGGGGGGGGGAGACGGAGGTGGTCTTGTCACATCCAGCCTTTAATGCCTTAACTTAAGTTATAATAAAGCTGTTTATTTGCTTTACGGGAGCTGAGAAGTGACATTTCGAGTCGAGCCGTCTCACGCAACCCCTTTTTGCTGCTTTGGGTGGGGAAACTGAGGCAGGGAAGGGCGGCTTGGCTGAGGTCTCCTGGAGGGGGTGGGGGGGGGCTTTGGGGGCACCCCGGCCCCACGGCGTTGCTCACTTGCTGCTTTTCCCGCAGGCTGTGCAACTGGGCTCTGCTCAAGCTCCTCAGCCGCCTCTTCCTCAGCGTGCAGCTCCACCGAGGGCAGCTGGAGACGGTGCTGAGGGCTGCCAGGACGGTAGGGAACCCAGCGGCCGCTCTGGGCCCCCGTGCCTCGCCGTCAGCTGAGCCCCGGCTGCTTTCCTTGCAGTCCGGCGTGCCGCTGGTTTTCCTCTCGATGCACAAATCCCAGCTGGATGGGCTGCTCCTGTCCTTCCTCCTCTTCTCCCAGGGGCTGGGGGTGCCCAGGGTGACGGCAGGTGACCAGCCCTGCAGCCCTCGCCTCCGGTAAGGTGCAGCGCACGCCGGCCCAGGGCGCTCGCAAAGCCCCCGAGCTGTGGCGGGGAACCGGGGAGGGGGGGGACACGGGACGCGGCCCCACGCAAGGCGGGTGCCCACGGTGTCTTCTTTCCCCCACAGAGCCTTGCTTGGCCGCCTGGGAGGGATTTTCCTGCCTTCGAGGATGGAGCAAACGCCGAGCAGCCGGGCTGAAGGGCTCCCAGGGGCTGTCCTGGCCACGGTAGGTCTGGCCCGGGGTGTCTGGAGGGATGAAACGTCCCTCCCCGCCCCCCGAAAGTGCTCGGCAACGGTGTCTGGGGCTGGTGTCGACCACGGGCCGGCCGAGCCTTTCGGCTGCGTGACGGGTGCCGGCAGCTCCCGTGCATCCCCGGGTCCCCCCAGCCTGAGCCCGTCTGCCCCAGCAGTATGTCGAGGAGGTGCTGAGGAGCCGGCAGCCTCTGCTCATCTTCCTGGAAGAGCCCCCCGTCGCGCTGCGTCTCTCTGCCCCTGCCCGGCAGTGGCTGGCCCTGGTGTACCGAGCCGTGCGGGATGGCGCCGTCCCCGACGTGCTCCTGGTCCCCGTGGGCATCGCCTACGACCTGGTCCCCAGCGGTTCGCACCGGGAAGGAACGGTGAGGACGCAGCACTCAAATCGCCGGGCGCGTCCCTCGCCTCCGTCGCCCCGTTAACCGCTTTGATCCCCTCTCCTCCCAGCGCGGGGCTTGGACCCTCGGCACCTGTCTCTGGGCAGCGTGCCGGGCCGTACGCCAAAACCTCGGCTGCGCCCGCGTGGACTTCGCCCAGCCCTTCTCCTTACAGGTACGGCGGCGGGGGCTCTAGCTGGGGCTCTCTGGGGATCCGTCCCGGCCCTGGGGGGGGTTATTGCCGTGACGTTCGCGGCCACGCAAACCCCTGCGGGCAGGACGGAGGGGTTTGGGGTGGCGGCGGGGATCTGGTGTTCTCCAGGAGATCCGGTGAACCCGTCTCTAGGGGAAGCCGGGGGGGTCGCTGGGACAACGGGGCAGCGCGCGTGGGCCCTGGGCACCCGAGGGCTGCCGAGGGCCGCGAGCACCCACCGGCTCCTTTGTCCTTCCCAGGAGTTTGCGGCCAAAACCCTCGTCAGGCAGAGCCGCACGGGGAAACGGCCGGAGGAGCTGCTGCTGCCCGCCATCCTCGGCACGTGGTAAGCAGGCGCCGAGCCCCGGGGCAGCGTCTCGCCTCTGACACCTGCCCCCCAGCCGCGCCGTCTCACTCGTTTCGCCCCGTTTCCCTCCAGCCCCGGCCAGCCGGGCAGCGACAGGGCGGAGGTTTGGGGGCCCGGCCCCGCCACAGCCGCCGGCGCGGAGGAGGAGGAGGAGGAGGAGATGCTGGTGACCGCGCTGGGCCTGCACTGCCTGAGCGGTGAGGGGGCTGCGGGGCAGGTGGGATCCGTCCTCCCGCCGTCCCTCTGCCCGTCCGTGCGGGGCTGTGGGCCGCCCGTGCTCCCCCGGTCCTGCCGCGCTCCCCCCGTGTGCCGTTACCGGTTATTTCGGCGTGCTGGGGGGGGTGGGTGGGCGAAGCACCCGCCGTGTGATGTCCCTTGGGATGTCACCGCTGCCGCCTTCCCCCCCCCATCTCATGCAGAGGGGCTCGGGGCGGGGGGGGCGAGCACCCCCGACGGCGAACAAGCGCCTGCCCCCTCCCTCGCAGACGGCGTCGCCTGCTCTGCCGTCATGGCCGTGGGGATCACGTCCGCGTTGCTGCTGCACAAGCACCGGGAGGTGAGACACGGGGGCTTCCAGGTTTCTGTTCCTTTGGAGCAAGGCTTCCAGAGCTCCCCCCCTGCAGTCGGCTCATCTTCCTCTTCCTCCAGGGTGTCTTCCTCTCCCGGCTGATGCTGGACTTTGCCTGGCTGCTGGAGGAGATCCTGCTGCGCCAGCGCGACGTGGGCTTCTCCGGGCAGCTGCGTGCCCTGGTGCAGCACAGCCTCATCCTGCTCGGAGACTGCCTCACCCTCTACCACCTCTCGCCCGTCGGTGACGTCCTGGTGGTCCCCAAGGCCTCGGCGGAGGCTCTGAGGGAGCTGGGCCACCACAGCGCTGCCATCCTGCCCGTCTTTGCCAGTGAGGCAGTGGGAGGTGAGGAGCAAAATATGGGGGATCGGTGACGCCGGGGGGGGGATTGGTGACGCCGGGAGGGGGGGGATCGGTGATGCCTCTTCCCTGGCAGCCTGCGCCATCCGTGCCTTGCTGATGGAGATGCTGCCCTTCCTGGGGGTGACCGTTGGACCCTCCGGCATCGTGCTCAGCCAGGACGAGCTGCACCGCAAGACGCTGGAGCTGCTCCGGCTGCTGCCCCCAAACCTGCTGGGGCTCCAGGTAGGGATGGGTGGCACGGCGTGGTGCTGCCGTCGTGTGGAGGTGGCCCGTCGCCGCTGCCCGCCCCAATCCTCCTCTCCGCAGCCCTGCCAGCCCCTCGACTGCTGGAGCCGGGACATCGTGGACAAGCTCCTCCTGTGCGGGCTGCTGGAGGCTGAAGAGGTGGGTGCCCCCCCCGGGACCCCCTCGGGGTGGCTCAGCCCTTCTTGCGCCCTCCAGCCCTGGCCGGGAAGGGGACGAGGGAGCGGGGTCCCCATGCGGGTGACGTCAATGGTGATGCGGCACCCGGCTTGTCCCCACAGCCAGAGAGCGAGCGCTGGGTCTGCGACTTGGCCCCGCGGCCATTCTGCAAGGGCCAGCCCTGGGCCGGCGTGGACTTCACCGACAGCGACAGCGGCAGCGAGGACGAGGTCCCCAAGCGCTGCTTCAAGGTACGTGCGGTGGCCTCCGCTGTGTCCCCGCTGCCCCACGCCGGGGTGAGGACGGTCTCACCAAACTCCGGCTTCCCTTGTGCAGCTCAGTGAGCCCCAGGGCTCGCCCGGCTTCCTCCTCTTCCTCTGCCGGCTCCTGAGCCCCGTGCTGAGGACGTATGCCAGAGCTGCAGCGTTCCTGGAGCGACCCAGCTGGCCCCAGCATGGTAGGACCCCCCCGCTCCCCCCCCCCAGGGTGGGCAACTGCTTCTCCAGCCACCCCGGGCCCCCCTCGACTTGAGTTTTGGGGAAACTGAGGCACGGCCAAAGCTCCCTGGCAGCCCTGGCTCTGCACCCAGACCAGGGAGGGGTTGTGCCCCCGCCAGGAGCTGGGGGGGCATTGGGGTTTGACCCCCCCACCTCTTCCCCCCCCACCCCGCAGAGGCAGCCTACGTGGAGGCGCTGCTGCAATTCCTGGCCGAGGAGGACGGTTTCGGTGAGTCAGGGTGGGGGAAGGACAGGGCGTCCCCCCTGCTTTGGGGGCAGCACCCCCCCACAACCGCGCTGTGGGTGCCGGGATGTGGGTGCTCCCGCCGGGATTTCTCTCCCTGTAGAGCAGCCGAACAGGAGCCTGGCCCTGAGCTCGCTGCAGACCTTCAAGGAGATGGGGGTAAGCGTGGCCGGGCTCTGCCAGCCCCCGCCGGCCCCGAGCTCTTCCCCCCCCACCCTGGTGACAATCCTGTGTCCCCCCCCAGGTGCTGGAGGAGGTGTGGACCCCCGCCGGCCCCCTGCTCCACCTCGCCCAGCCTTTCCGCTCCAACGCGAGCCAGAGGAAGCTGGAAGCCTTCATCCAGCAGTTCGCCCAGCCGTAGCCGCCGGCGTGGTCGCCGCCGTGCCGATAAATGGGGGGAGCAGGTACCCGACCCGGCTCGTGGATTTATTGAATCCCACGGCGGGGGGGGGAGGGAATGGGGGGGGTAAGGCAGCCGAATCGGGGTGAAATTTGGCATCTCCGTCGTCACACCACCTTGTTGCGGATGGTGCCCAGCTCCTGGATCTCACACTGCACCACGTCGCCTCTCTGTGGGGGGGCAGGGAGATGCTGGCAGCCCCCCGCTTGCCACGTCCCCGCTCTGCCACCCCAGCCCCCCCTTTTCCTCACCTTAAGAAACACGGGGGGCTTCCGAAAGACCCCCACGCCAGGAGGGGTTCCCGTCAGCAAGATGTCCCCAGGGACCAGCGTGACGAACCTGAGCGGGGATGTGGGGGGACGGGATGTGTCAGCCGTGCCCCCCCTGCCCCCCGATCCCCTGGGGAGCAGCGCCACCGTCACAGACCCCCCCCCCCCGCCGCGTACCGGGAGACCCAGGCGATGAGTTTGGGCAGTCTGAAGACGAGCTGGCTGGTGCTGCTGTCCTGCATCAGCCGCCCGTTGACGCTGCAGCGGATGCTCAGGTTGTGGACGTCTGCGGGGACAGAGGGGACGCGTCACACCGCAGGTGGCGGGGGGGGGATAGGTGGGACCCCCACTGCTGTGAGTAACCCCCCCCCCCACCTCGGGGGAAAAACATGGATGGTTCTGGGCAAATTCGGTGCCCGCTGCCTCCTGTGGGGGCCAGGAAAGAGTCCCCATCCTGTCCCTGTCCCATCCCTACCTGCCACCGCCTCCTTGGTGACCAGAGCCGGCCCCAGGGGACAGAAGGTGTCGAAGGTTTTCCCCAGCAGCCACTGCCTCCCGTTCCTCCTCATCTGCCAGTCCCGGGCGCTGACGTCGTTGGCCACCATGAAGCCCACGATGTGATCCAGCGCCGACGACTCCTTGCGGGGGGGGGAAGAGGCTCGTTTAACCGGGGTGTGGGGACACGCAGAGACCCCACCGAAAGGAGAAGGGGGTCGGTGGGGGGGTTACCTCGATGTGCCGCCCCTTCTTCCCGATGACGGCGGCCAGCTCCACCTCCCAGTCCACCTCCTGGGGGGAGAAAATGGGGTGCCGGCGGGGGGCAGGAGGGGCTGTGCCCCACAGGGGGGTCCCAGGGGTACTCACGCTGCTCTCCTCGGGGTGCACGATGTCATCGAAGGGCCCGATGATGGCGCTGGGGAACTTGCTGAAGATGATGGGCTCCTTGGGGATCTTGACGTCCTGCTCCAGGCAGTGGTCACGGTAGTTGAGCCCCACGCAGATCACCTTCTCCGGGTCCCCGACTGGCGCCAGGAGCCTCACAGTCTCCCGTGGCAGCCGGTGCCGACCCGACTCCAGCGCCCTGTGGGACCCGTGGGGCTCAGCGCCGGCGGGGGCCGGATCCGGCAGCAGTGCCGGTGCCGCCAAGGCGAGGACACTCACCTCTGCGCGGCGGCCAGGCCGCTCTGGCCGCTCTCCAGGAAGGCACGCATGGAGCGGGGCAGCGCCGGCTCCGCCGTGCTCAGGTCCACCACGTTCCCCCCGGCCGCCTCTTCCAGCCCCAGCCGGGTCTCGCTGCCCCCGGCCCCCCGGAACCGCACCAGCCGCATGGCCCTCGGCAGGTGCATCTGCCACCTGCGGGACCAGATCCTGGGGATCCCGCCTCCAGCAGATCCCGGCGCCGGCCCCCGCCCCCGGGTGCTCGGGGACTTCGCCCCCCACGGCTGGATCCCTCCCGCGTGGGGTGGGGTCCCCGGGGGCTGACACCCCGCGGAGGGGCGAGGAGGGGGCCGCGGCCTGCGCGGGCAGATCCCGGCACAGGAGGGATCCGGAGGGGAGGGGAGGGGGGGCCGGGCCCTGGTGAGGAGAGGGACAGCGGATCCCGCGGGGGGGCAGAGCCCAGCACACACCGGGCCCCCGGCGTGGCTCCGAGGGCAGCTGGGATCTCCCAGCACCCCAGGCCGGGGGCAGCGGATCTCCGGCTCCCACGCGGGCTGGATCCAGGGGGATCCCGCAATGCTGCACAGCCCCAACCCCTGCGATCCCCCCGATCCCTGCGATCCCCCCGATCCCTGCGATCGATCCCCCCCCGCCCCGCTCCCGCTCCGCCCCAGCCCCGGGGCATCCCGGGGGATCCGCTCCCGTGGTCCTGGGGATCCCCCCGCTCCCGGGGGATCCGCCCCCCCCCCGCTCCCGGGGACACACAAGGGGGATTCCCCGATCCCGGGGGGTGGGGGGGGCCGGGGGATCCCGGTGTCACCTACGTCACGTGCCGCGTCACTCCCCTCTGGGCACGCGCCGACCCCGCGCCGCCCGCGTGAAGGTCCCCTCGCCGAATCCCCGCCCCTCCCTTGGGCCGACCAATGCCAGCGCGGTGGAGGCGGGGCCTCGCCGACCGCGCTGCCAATGGCAGCCGGCAACGCTCGACCACACCTCCCTTCCGCCGAAGGGGAGGGGCAGCGGCGTTGCTAGGATACGGGCAGCGGCCGCCATGACAGCGCCCCGCCGCCATGACGGCGCCGAGGCCGGGGCCGGCGGAGCCCCTGGCCGGGAGCGAGCCGGGCTGAGGCGGGTGTTTCTCACCTTTATTTCACGGAAACACGCAGTGAGTGAGTGAGTGAGCGAGCGACCGAGCTGAGCGACAGGCGGCTGAGGAGGAGGGGGCTGGCACGGGGGGCTGGGGCAGGGGCCTGGCTGAGGTGCGGCCTGGTCTCCTCAGCCCGTTCGTGAGGAGAAAAAAAGCAGAAGTAACCCAAATAACCCTCCCGGCCGCGTCCCGCTGCTTCAGTGAGCAAAGCCACTTCTGCTGCCGCCACCCCAGGGCTCGGGGTCACCCTCCCCGGCTCCCCTGGGCCATGCGTGGCCATTGCTTCCCCCTCAGCTCCCCAGGCGGCACGTTTCATCCCTAAATCATTGCCATTTGTTTTATTTAGAAAATAAACCCTCTCTTCTCGTACTGCGGGGAGCGGCCTCTCTCGTGGCTGTGGGTCCCCTGAAGCGATGCGTGTGTCGTGGCGGTGAGGAGGTTCGTGTGCGTTCAGTCGGCCTTCGGGAGCTGCCGTTTCCCGGCTGCGATACAGAACCCCCCCCCCCGCCCCTTTCCTGGGGAAAAGGGTCCGGGTTTGTGCTGCTGCCGCGAGGTCTCCTGCGCCACCCGGAGCAGATGGATCCTCACTGCGGGGGGGCTCTGCACCCCCCCAAAATGGGTCCGGCTGGCGGGGAGGCATCGCCAGGCACTGTGCCAGGGAGGGCTCAGGCAGACGAGCTGGTAAGATCGTCCCGTATCTCTTCTTGTCTCTTGTAACTGGAGTGCTGGGAGCCAGGTGGATTATTTACTTCTTTTAACCGCTCGTTTTGTCTGAAATAGTAGAAAAAAAGTTCCCCTCGACCGCTCGCAGAGGTGCCAGCGGGGCCGAGGCCTGGGTTCTAGATCACGTTCTCAAAGATCTGCATGGAGCTCATGATGTCATCGTCCTGGGGGGGGAGGGAGAGCAACGTCAGAGCCCCCTGTCCCCCTCTTCCCCTCCCTCCGTTGGCCGCGGCGTGACCGGAGCTGTCACCTCCCGTCCCTCTCATTCCCCCCCCCAGCACATCGTTTTGGGGTGGGAGGAGGAACAGGGGGTTACGTCTCAGACTCAGAGGCCTGGCAGTGAGGAGGATGATGGCGGTGCTGCCAAAGGCCCCCCTCCACCCCCTGGAGCTGCTCACCTTCTGGCACGTCTCCAGGAACTCCTCGAAGGTCACCACGCCGTCACCGTTCCTGTCCATCTTCTGCAAGGGAACCGCAGGGGGTCAGCGGGGGACGTCCCTGACGGCGGTGACAGCCCCAGCCCGTGACACGCAGGGGGTTTGGTGGCCGCGGGGAGGGGACAAGGCGGGATGGTCTCACCTGGAAGAACAGCTCCACGTGCTCGGCGGGCGCGCTGTCCCTCAGGGTGGGGTGGGTGCAGCGCCCCATCATGTCGTAGATGGACTTCATGATCTCCAGCATTTCCTGGGAGGGGACAGTGGGGGGACAGGCTGACAGAACCCTCCCAACAAGGGCACCTTCCTCCCCCGGCACCCATTTCCACCGTCACCAGCCCTCTCTGGGTGTCCCCCGTGATGCTCCCACCCTGCCTGGCTCCCCCCGGTCCTCGTGTGTGCCCCCTCTTGTCACCTCCTTGGTGATGTAGCCGTCTTTATTAATATCGTAGAGGTTGAAAGCCCACTTCAGCTTCTGGTGCACCGTCCCCCGCAGCAGGACAGAGAGGCCGACAACAAAATCCTGCCAGAAGAACCGTGGCCGTGAGCAGGGACGTCCCGCGGGCACTGTCAGCGCGCCCAGGCCCCAGGAACGGACCCGTGTCCTGCCCGGCTCAGCCGTTTGCCCCCCTCCAACGGTGCCGCGGCGCTGCCATCGATCGTGGGATGCCCGTGGGATTTTTTTTCCTATTGATCCCATTTCTATTCTCGCTCATAGCTATTTTTAATCACCACGGTAAAACCGGCACCGGCCCCCCCGCCAGCCGCCCCTGCCGCAGTGCCTGGAACTCTCCCGGCCGTCGAGGAGACCAAGATTTTGGCCGTCACTGGTGTGCGGAGCTTTTATCCCCGACTGCACGCGGGTGAGGAGGAAGATCTGATGAATCACGCTGCTGGGCACGCTTACAGCCAGCGGCGGCTCGAGGAGCGCGGCGCCGGCACGGCTTTTCCCGGCGAGAAGCCGGGCGCGGAAGCGATGCCGGGACGCTCACCTGGAAGCAGAGAGCCCCGTTGTGGTCGGCGTCGAAGGCGTCGAACAAGAAGTGTGCGTAGGTGCTGGCGTCTGCGAGGGGAGGAAGGCGAGAGCCGGTGAACCCCCCCCACCCTGGCACGCACCCGGATCGGGATTTGGCGTTTTCTCCAGATGCGGCACCCCAAAGCCGACCTCGGGGGTCTCCGACTCACCGCCTTGGGGGAAGAACTGCGAGTAGATGAGCTTGAAGGTGTCCTCATCCACAAGGCCGCTGGGACACTCCTGGGGAGGAGAGCGGGTGCTCGGTGAACCCCGGCTCTGCCAAAATCCGCCCCCCTGGCCCTTGCCGTGGGGGGGCCGGGGCGAGGGTCCCCCCACCACTCACGTTCTTGAAGCCACGGTAGAGGGATTGCAGCTCCTTCTTGGTGAACTTGGTCTGCGCCAGCAGCTGCTCCAGCCCCTCGGGTTGGTGCCGTACGGTCGAGAGCTCCACCTCGGCATCGCCGCCGTCTGCCGGGAGACGCCGGCAAAGACCCCCGTGGGTCCAGCGGCCTCTCCGCATCATCCCGCGCTTGATCCCACCCGGATCCATCCCTGCTTAAAACCAACCCCCCCCCCCCCCCCTTCCCCACCCGGACCCCAAATTCCCTTCGTGCCAGGAGGAAAACCGGGGAGCTCCGGGTCGAACGTCCCGAGGGAGAAGCCGGCTGACCCGGAGGGTTTCCCCAGGAGCCGCTGGATCCCTGCCCGCCTCCGGCAGCACGTTCCCGGGGCGCGGAGCATCCCGGAGCCACCTCTCACCCCGACCCCGCTAATGCTCCTGCCCGCCTGCGCCCGGCCTGGCGGAAGGTAATTAATAAATGATGGCTCATTAATAATTCCAGCTTGGGAAGCCCCCGCGGACCCGTTCAGCGCCGAGACTTCAGGCCAGGAAAACCAGGCTGGGGTTGGGGAGAGGCTCCGTCATGCTGGAGAGAACCCCGGGGCGCTGCTGGGGGGGGGGTTTAACCCCCCTGTCTCCTGCGAGCCGGGTTTGCCGGGGTGCGACAGGGCAGCGCCGAGCCCCTTGCGCCTGGCTGGGGTGGGGTTGGGATCAGGGGGCCCCGGGGTCCCATCCCCGTGGGGTTTGGGGGCGCAGAGGTCCCCGGCAGCCACCTCGGGAGGGTTTGGAGGGGTTATTGCAGGCTCCGAGGCCCCCGCCGTCCCACCTCGGGGAGGTTTGGGGGTCACTGGGGGAGTCACGTCTTCCTGTCTTGGGGGTCTCGGAGGTTAAGAGGGGCACGGGGGCCCCCGGTGTCATCCCTCAGGCCCGACGTGGCCTGGGGGGGTCCCCAGCATCCCTCAGCATCGTGTCGGGGGGGGGCCCGGAGCCGGCCCGGCCCCTCGGGGAAGGTCAGAGCAAGGCTGGGCCATGACGCGGCAAGGGCGGGGGGCAGGGCGGGGGGGCTGCGACCCCAAACCCTCGGGCTGCACCCCCAGACCCTCCCTGGGGAGGGGGGGGTGACCCCAAAACAAGCAGATTTTACCCCACAGGGACCATTCACGGGCCCAACAGGTCCTTTAACCCCGGGGGGACACCCCGAGATGCAGCGGAGAGGGGGCTGAAAATTAATAAATCAATTAATGAACATTAATTGGGGGGGGGCACGCGGGGTTACCTTCCACGGAGATGGGCTCCAGGATGCCGAACTGCTTGAGGACGGCGATGAAGAGGAGGATGACCACGGCCACGGCGCACAGCTCCATGCCCTGGATGCCCATGGCCGGTGCGGGGAGGGGGGAGCCAGTGTCGGGGTGTCCTGGGTGTCGTTGTGTGTAATCCCCCTGGCCCCCCCCGAAAAAAAGCAGAGCGGGGCACCCCGGGGTGGGGGTGAGGGTGCTGGCGGGCGGGTGCCGTCCTGGTGAGCACTGGGGCGGCTGCTGCGGGGCCGGCCTGCGCCGTCCGTCCGTCCGTCCTGCCCTCCTCCCTTGGCACGCGCCCACGGCCCCCCCGCGCTCCGGCCCCCTTAGTGCTATTTTTTTTTTTTTTTCCATATTTTCTCTTTTTTTTTTTTAGATTGCCCCCCCCCTCGATAAAGGGCTGCCCCTCTTCCCCACCGGCCACCACCCATGGGTGCTCCCTTCACTGCAAAAATGGGGGGGCCCAAACCAGCGTGGGACATAAAAATGGGGTAAAAATAGGTTGGTTTGGGCACCCCCGGGGGAGGCGGCGGCAGTGGCCCCCCCACCCCCCCTTGCCCCTTGCGGGGTGTTTGGAACCAGCCCTGGGACGCAATTAGCGCCGGGGAGGGTAACGAGCTGACGGGGGGGGTGTCACCAGGCATGAGTAAGCAGCTCGGGGAAGGGCTTTCCAGGGGAAACTGAGGCAGGGGGACCTGGGGCTGTCCCTGTCCCCCCGCCCTGGGGGGGCCTCGTCCCCAAGGCCCAGGGACGTCTGTCCCCAGCCCCCCAGGGCCGTCCTGTCCCCGTGGCCCCAGGGGCATCCGGGGGGTCCCAACCCTGCAGCCCCCTGGGGACGTCGTCCCTGCGCCTTGGGGGGGTTCCTGTCCCCGGGGTGTCCCTGTCTCTGGGGTGTCCCACCCAGGGGTGACTGGGTCTGGGGTGACCCCCAGGTGTCCCGCCCCTCCGATGTCCCTGTCCCCCGGGTGTCCCGTCCCCCCCCCAGCTCCTGGTGACCCCCGGGGCCGCTCGGAGGGGCGGGGCCAGCTGCCAAGGGGCGTGGCTTCTCCAGCCCAGAGGCGGGGCCTGTTGCTAAGGGCGGGGCTCTGGTCGCGGGGGGCGAGGCGCGCCCACCGCCCAAGGGGCGTGGCTCACCCACACGCCCCGCCTCGCCGTGTCGACACTTCCGCTTCCGTTGCCGCGGCCGGAAGCGCTGTTCGCCGCCGCCGCCATGGCCTCAAGGTTACTGCGGGTGAGCGCGGCTCTGCGGCTGTTGCCCGCCGCCTCCGCCCGCGCCCCGCCCGCCCGCCGCCTCGCCGTGCCCGGTGAGCCGGGGAGGAACCGGGGGAGGGGGGCGGCGGCGGCACACGGGGAACGGGGCGAGAAGGGGGGGCGGGGGGCGGGGTGAGGCCGAGGCCTCCCGGTCTGATCGCGGTGCCCCGCAGGCGGCCTCGCCAGCGACGAGGAGCAGGCGACGGGGCTGGAGCGGAAGGTGCTGGAGGCCATGAACAAGGGACTGGTGAGTGCGGGGCGGGGTCTGGGAGTGTCCCGGGTCTGGGGGTGTCCCTTCCCCCCCGCTCACCCCGTGTCCCCCCCCCGCCCCCCCAGGACCCCTACAGCATCCTCCGGCCGAAGCGCTACGCGGGGACCAAGGAGGACCCCAACCTCGTCCCCTCCATCAACAACAAGCGCATCGTGGGCTGCGTCTGTAAGTGCCCCCCCCCCGCCCCCCCCGTGTGTGTCTTGTCCCACCCTCCGTCCGTCCCACCCTTCTCTTCCTCCTTCCCCCCCAGGCGAAGAGGACAACAGCTGCGTAGTCTGGTTCTGGCTGCACCAGGGGGAGGCCCAGCGCTGCCCCTCCTGTGGCGCCCACTACAAGCTCATCCCCCACGAGTTGCCCCACTGAGGGGGCGGGGGGGGCCGGGACTGCGCTGACCCCCCAGCACCCACCGGGGGTCCCGCCGACACCCCCCAGCACCCCCTGGGCCGAGCTGAGCCACCCCCCCTCGCCCCGCTGTGTGTGTCCCCTATAAAGAGTTTGTGTGTGGAGACCTGGACTCTGTCTGCGCCGGGGGGGTGGGGCAGCACCCATGGGTGCAGCAGGGGAGGGGACAGGCTGGGGGGCGGGGGGTGAGTTTAAAGCTCTTGCTGTCGTCATGAGCAGGGAAGGGACTGGGGGGGGACAGGAGGGGAGGCGCTCATGACCTTGGAGCGGTATTTGGGGTGGGGGGACCCCACCTTCACATCCCTCTGCCCTGGGGGGTGTTGGGGTGCAGCTGGGGGGGCCTTGGTGTCCCCCTGGTTGGTTCCAGAACCAAAACCCGTACCCGGGGTGGTACATCCCCCTGTCTGTCTGCACCGGGGGGCACAACCTCACGCAGTCCTCCCGGGTGGCCTCACCGCGTGGCCGAGGTGGTGACTGCCGCGCTGTCAGAGGCCCGTGGCCGCCCCCCCACGTGTCGCTGCCGTGACCTCCTGTGGTCACTCCCGTCCCCTGGGGACAGTCCTGGCTCCTCCAGCACCTTCCGGGGTTGGGGCGAGGCCGCCGGTTCCCTCGTCCCACCCCCCCGGCAGACGCTGCTGCTCAAGGGGCGTCGTTCCCCCCCCCCCCCCCCCCCCCCATGACGGGAGTGGCCGGCACCAGCCCCCGTCGGTGGGTGGCCCAGGGTCCCGCTGCTGGGGACATCGGCCCCGCCACCCCCGCACCTCCCTGGTGGCTTTTGATACTGCCTGGGTGATGTAAGCAGCACCGGGGGCACTCACGTGCACATGTACACACACATGTATGCACATGTGCGCACTCACATGTGCGCACACACACGTGTGCACACGCACACATACATGTGTGCACACACACGTGCACACGCACACACACGTCGCGTCGGCCCCTCCCGGCGCTGGGGGTGGCTGGAACTTCCCCCGCCCGGCCCGGGGGGGGGGGGGCGTCCCTGGGGGCTGCCAGATCCCTGCTCTGTCCCCTCCCACCGCTGACGTTATCAATGACGCCAGGCCAGCCGTGACGTCATACACCCCCCGGTTGGAGGGGCGGGGCTGCGGGCCTCCCACCCACCCGTCCGCGGGCGCGGCCAATGGGAGCAGCCGGCGGCCGTGACTGACAGCCGGGAGCGGCTCCGCGCTGCAGGGAGCGGCGCGCGGGGGTGCGCGGGGCTTAGCGCCGGGGCGGGGCTTATCCCCGCGGGGCGGGGCTCCGGCGGCGGCAGAGGGCGCGCGAGGACGCGGCGGGCGGGGCCTTTCCCGGCACCACGTGACGCGGCGAGGGCGCGGGGGGTGGTGGAGTGGGGGGGGGGAGGGCGCCCGCGGCGGCGCGGCGGAGTGCGGCGGTGACGTCACCCCTGTCGCAGAGGGGCGGGGCGGGGCGCGGGGCCGCGCGCCGGAAGCGGGGCGGCGCGCGCGGAAGGGCCGGCGCGGGGCGGGCGGGCGGACAAGATGGCGGACGGGGACAGCGGCAGCGAGCGCGGCGGCAGCGGCAGCGGCGGGTTCGCGACCGCCCGCGGAGGAGGCGGCGGCGGCGGCGGGGCCGGGTCCGGCGGGGGGTCCGGCGGCGGCGGCGGGGCGGGCCCGGAGCAGGAGACGCAGGAGCTGGCCTCGAAGCGGCTGGACATCCAGAACAAGCGGTTCTACCTGGACGTGAAGCAGAACGCCAAGGGCCGCTTCCTCAAGATCGCCGAGGTGGGGGCGGGCGGCTCCAAGAGCCGCCTCACGCTCTCCATGGCGGTGGCCGCCGAGTTCCGCGACTACCTGGGCGACTTCATCGAGCACTACGCCCAGCTGGGGCCCTCCAGCCCCGAGCAGCTGGCCCAGGCCGCCGGCCCCCCCGGCGAGGACGGCGCCGGTCCCGGCCCCCGCCGCGCCCTCAAGAGCGAGTTCCTGGTGCGGGAGAACCGCAAGTACTACCTGGACCTGAAGGAGAACCAGCGCGGGCGCTTCCTCCGCATCCGCCAGACCGTCAACCGCGGGCCCGGCGGGCCGGGGGGGTTCCCGGGCGGCCCCCCCGGGCTGCAGAGTGGCCAGACCATCGCCCTGCCTGCCCAGGGGCTGATCGAGTTCCGCGACGCCCTGGCCAAGCTGATCGACGACTACGGGGGCGAGGAGGACGAGCTGGGCGGCCCCGGGGGCGGCGGGCCGGGCGGCGGGGGGCTCTACGGGGAGCTCCCTGAGGGCACCTCCATCACCGTGGACTCCAAGCGCTTCTTCTTCGACGTGGGCTGCAACAAGTACGGCGTCTTCCTGCGGGTGAGCGAGGTAAAGCCGTCCTACCGCAACGCCATCACCGTCCCCTACAAGGCCTGGGCCAAGTTCGGCGGCGCCTTCTGCCGCTACGCCGAGGAGATGCGCGACATCCAGGAACGTCAGCGGGACAAGCTCTACGACCGACGTGCCGGACCGCCCGGTCCCGGCAGCGGCAGCGGCGCCGGCGACGACTCCGACGGCGACGACGTGGACGACGACTGAGCCTCCCCCGACCCGAATCCCGCCGCCGGCCCCCCGACCCCCCCCGACCCCCCCCCCGGCCCCCTCTCTCCCCCCCCACCTTGCGACGGGGCGAAGGGGTCCCCGAGTCCCCGTCGTTCCCCCCCTGCCCCTGCTGCCGGAGAGAGAGAGAAACCGGCCCAACCGCGACGCTGCCGGCGTCCATCCCTCCCTCCTCCGCACTCGCGCCCCCCCCTCCCGCCAGCACCGTCCCCCCGCTGTGGGGGACATGCAGCCCCGAGGACTCCCCGTTTTTTGGGGGGGGCCGCACGGATTCTCTCTCCTCTCCCAAAGCCCGGCCCGTGCCAACACGGTGCCCACCACCACCACCGTTGAAACCAGCATCCCGGCGCCCACGCCGCACACGGAGGTGTCGCCACCGCGGCTCACCGGGTCGGCCGCCACGCGCCGAAACCTTCGCCAGCAGAAGAGGAGCTGGGCGGGGGGGGGGGGGGGAAGCGACAGAGCCGGCGAGCGGGAGCTGTTGGGAGCCAGAGCCGGGGGAGGGGGGGGGGAGCGTTCTGGACCAACGTCCGTTCTCTCTTCTTTTATTTTCCCTTTATTTTCCCTTTTTAAATTTTTTTTCCCGCTTTTCCAAATTGTTTTTTTGGGATGCAAACTGCTAAACTCCGGGCGCCCAAACTGGAACCCACACCCGAGCCGGCACAAAGCTGGCAGGTTCCTACAAATTCAGGCAGACTTTCTCCATTTTGATGATTTACGACTGTTTTTCCCCCCTTTTGCCCCCGAAGCCGGGGGGTCGCAGGGAGAGGCAGGTTCACGCGGGCACGAAGCACAAGGAAAACTCGACGGGGCGCAAGATCTTCCCCTTCTCTCCAAATAAGGCGGCCTCCAGCGAGCGCCGGCTCATACCGGGAAGGCCCAGCCAGGTTTCCTTCCCATTTACCGTTTTGCCGGCACAACCGGCACCGAAGGCGGCACGGCCGGGACCCTCGGGCGCCAAAATCCGCCCTTTAGCCTCTTTTGTTTGTTTGTTTGGGGGGGGTTTTGTTTTTTTTTTTCTTTAGCAAAACCAACCCGCCGCCTTTCCTCAGTACCTCACACCGGCGCCGGCGGGTCAGTAGCACCGGCGGGACTGCGCGCCTCGCAGCCGGGGCCTTGGCTGTTGGGTTTTTTTGGGATTTGGGGGGCGGGGGTGTG
Organism: Grus americana; assembly: GCF_028858705.1. NCBI lineage: Eukaryota > Metazoa > Chordata > Aves > Gruiformes > Gruidae > Grus > Grus americana. Next base: position 6,068,212 of record NC_072877.1, on the reverse strand, counting down.
TGTTCCTTTTTTCTTTTTTTTTTTTTTTCTTTTTTTTTTAACCACCTGGCCACACTGGCTCTGCCGCGCTGGAGCCAGCGGGGTCGCTCCAGCCATCACCTCTTGTATTAAATGGATTTTTCCACTCTCAAATGGTATTTTTGGGGTTTTGGTATTTTTTTTTTTTTTGCTAAATCGGGTCAATCCTGCCCTTTCCAGAAAGGTTTTGGTTTTTTTTTTTTAACCACCTTATCCCGGAACTCTGAACTGACCGGAGTTCATCGCTCTCCATTCCAAAGTTTCAGGTCTTTTTTTTTTTTTTTTTCTGTCCAACGGCTTCTCCAGTTTTAGGACTTTTTTTTTTTCCTTTAAATTAATTTTTTTCTGCTATATTTTTTGGGAGCCTGCGCACGCCCGCCCTCCGATCTCAGCTGCCTCCTTAATTTATTGTTGCGGATCCCGGCGTCTCTCCGCTCGCTCCGTATTTACTGGGAAGCGAGGAATGGCCGGCAGCGACTCATCTTCGCTCGGCGAGGGGACGCCGACTCCGTCCCCCCAAAACCCAGCAGAGCCCCGGGGGACGTCGTCTGTCCATCCGTCTGTCCGTCCTCCGAACCCTTTGTCGCCTCCGTAGCTCTTTTTAAAGGGATTTTTAACGTGAATTTCTTCCGTTTATCCCGTTTTTAATTCTTCTCCGTCGCAAAGGACTGGGTTTCCTCACTCACACGGGAGCAATAGTCTTTTATCTCGATGTCCGAACCGCGTCCGTACTGTATTTTGTACCCTAAGGCAGCTCTTTCCAGTGACGTCCTGCTGTATCCACCCATCGTTCTGGTTTCGCGTTGGCGCGCCTTCCCTTCTTTGCCGCGGAGAAAAACCGACGAAACGCCGCGGAGAAAAACCGATGAAACGCCGCGGATGGCTCCGGATCGGGCCGGGGTGGGGGGGGGAGGCAAGACGGCGGCCACCGCTCGGCCCCGCGTCTCGGCGGCGATGGACTTGCCGGTGTTCGGCTGCCGGGAGCCAGTTGCGAAGACGCAGGCGGTACCTCTCCTTTTATTTTTGAAGAGGATCGTATATATATATATATATATATATATATAAAAACAAAATATATATATATTCTTTTTTTTTTTTGGCTGAATTGCAGTAATTTAGCCTTACCTTTCTACTCTGGGGTAGCGGCGCGGTCGCCGCTGGCCCGGCTCACCTCTCGGTAGCCGCCTAGGAAATACGTGGAAGAGGGAAAAAAAGGCAAATAAGGCCAAAAAAAAAAAACAACCCAAACGAACAACCCACCATTAAAACCAGGACCTGCTGCGGCAGACGGCGTTTGCTTTGGCAACTAGAAGCCTTTCTCCCGCCGGAGAAGCAATGTGTCCGTACGGAAACCTTCCATGGCTCCGTTTCACTTTCCAGCAAACGGGCGAGAAGAGCAGAGCGTGTCGGAGGAAGAAATCTCGCAGCAAAAACACAAAACCATCTGAAAAAGAAGATAAAAATCGGGGAAAAAAATGGGGGTTTTAGCTGCCGGCAGCCGGCGAGAGCGATACGGAGAGGCAGGCAGGCAGCCGAGCGAGGGCTTGGGTGGTTTCTGCCAGGGAGGAGATGGGGTTTTTTTGGTGAGTTTTGGGGGGTTTGGTTCAGCCCGCTGGGGCTGCTGAGAGGGGGGAGCCGGCGGGGAGCCCCCCCTTCGCGCTGCAGAGCATCTCCCGAGGAAAGCGGGATGATGGTGACGCCGAAACCGGGCTCCTGCCTGCGCCGGCAGCTCTCCGCAGAACCCGGACCTTGTCATCGCCGAAAACGCCTGTCCGCAGCCGGGGCGCGGGGAATTCGGCGTTGAGGCAGCGGGTTTGGTTGTTCCCTTATATATATATGTATATACACATGTGTGTGTGTATATATGAGATTTGGTTGGGGTTTTTTTTGGGTTTTTTTTTGGTTTGGATTCTGTAGAAAACAGGCAAATTGCTTTTTTTTTTTAAAACCAGAAGGGGGGGAAAAAAATATCCCAAATTCTTGGAGCTTCCAGATTTCTGTTGCCCCAGAAGGGACGGTTTGAGAGCGCGACTATTGCTGTACAAAAAAAAAAAAAAAAAACCCAAACTTGTAAATCTTGTATAGCGCCCTAAAATCAATGTAAATACCCAAAACGTCTGGGCCGAGAGCCGGGAGCCGTCGGCGGCTCCGTTAAAAGTTAAAACCGCTTCAATTTTTTTCCCCCCCAAGAGAAGAATATGGAAGAAAATTGGAATTATCCTGCCTTGTTTCCAGCTGTTTTGGTGTCACGGGCACGAGAATCCCCTCATGGTCCCTCACTGTTGGCAGAGGACGACTTGGGGGGGGAGGTGACCGGTTCCCGGGGCTGCCGTGCCGGGGAGAGCGGCGGTTTCTCTTGGTGGTGAAAAAAAACCAACCAACCAACCACCAAACCAAACCCTCGCCGGCTTCTCTTTTAAGAAAGAAAAAAGTTGAAAAAAAAGAAAAAAAGAAAAAAAGTAGAAAAAAAAGAAAAACGTGAGCGAGCGATGACGGTACTTGAGCTGATGCACAAGGACTCTCTCAGCAGATATTTGCTGCCACGCTCGCCGGGAGAGGGTTCCCGGTGGGAAATCTGAACCGTGGCGGCGGCTCGCCGGAGCCTCTGCGGATGCTCGGAGAGATGTTCCTGGTAGGGCGAGGCTCGGCCGCAGGCGTCGTCGCCCTCCTCTTCCTCACGGAGCCGGTCGAGCCAGCGGCGCCTGTACCAAGCGGAGCTGGTGTTTGGTGCGTCGGCGTGAGATCCAGGTGCCGGAACAGATCTGAGATCAAGCTGAGCTGGCCGGTGAAGAGCACGGCACCAGCATTGGTGGCTTCTCACCGCGGTGGTGGCGACCTGCGGTCGTAGGCGTTTGGGGTTTGTCGGTGGTGTCGAGGCCTCGAAACCACAGCGTCACCGGCGGGCAGGGGGCCTCGGAGCAGCGCCGACGCAACGGCCGAGAGCAGGTCCGGCACAGGCAGCTCACCCGTCCCCGGCACCTGGTGGAAACGTGCCGGCCGGTTGGTAAACATCGGCGCAGGAGAAAGCCGGATCCTCCACCGAGAGCTGCCGGGGCCGGGACCAGCTTCGGCCAGTATCTGCTGAGAGACCAAAACGTTCACCCCGAAGTACCTTGACGAAAGAAGAAAGTTTTATTCCTCTTATTTTTTTAATGAAAGAAAAACAAAAAATAAAGCAAACCATGCACTTTAGGCGGCCCAGCGCAGGGCTGCCGGCGCCCTGGGGGGGGGATCCTGTCCCCCCCTCTCCCTTCCTCTGTGGCCGGCGGGGCGGCTTCGGGAGACGCCGGGGAGCGGCCGGCGGTTGCCGAAGGCAGGTCCTGGATTTTACCACTAGCAAAGACGACGCCCGACGTGACGAACTCCTCATGCTAGCGAGCACTCCTTACCGTAGCAGATTTTTGCAAATGGAGTTTTACAAGTCTATATTTAAAGAATTGTATGTTTGTAACAAATAAAAAGTATGCGGAAAAGTGAATGAAAAAACCCAGCCTGGCCCTGTCTCGCTCCTTGCGGGGGGATCGGGGGGGAGGGGGGGGGTCCCCAACCGTCCCTGGGGGTCTCACCGGTGGCGTCTTGGGGACCCCTGGGGCTCTGGGGTGACACGCAGATGGTGCAGAGGGGTCCGCAGAGCTGGGGGGCATCTGGGGGCGCAAGGGATCGGCACTGTGGGGAGGGAGGAGGGTTTGGCACAGCACATGCGTGTTGCGTGTGTCACGGCTCACGCAGGCACGCCAGCGTGTGCAGACAGGCCCAGCAAGCCACGCAGGGAAGGCGCGTGCGCCGTGCACATGGCTGCGTGGTGCGTTCGCAGGCATAACGTGTGCGCACAGGCGTGTGTAAGGTGCGCGTACTGCGCACACAGCTGCACGGCATGTTCACAGCCGCGTGCGTGGCGTGCGGCCCGTGCCGGGCAGGGGATTGGCAGTCCCACGCCGGCCCTGGCAGCGAGGCAGCCCGCTCCCGGCCAGCGTGCGGTGACGCAGGCGCCGCAGCCCGCGCCGCATTTAGCTCTGCGGCTCCCTGCGGGCACGGGCTCATCTGAGGACACGAGCGGGAGCTGCCTGCGCATGAGCCACAGCCGCTTACCGCGGCACCACAGCACCGCCGCCGCAGGCAGCCAGGGCCTGGCATGACCCCGTTCCCCGGGGGGGGGACTGCATCCCTCCAACCGGGGCCCCTCGCCCCGCAGGGAGCAGCTGGCAGCGTCCCCAGGGACCCCATCCTGCATGTCCCCCAGATGCCAGGGTGGGCAGCTGCTCCAGCCCCCCCCCCGGATGGAGCTGGGGGACTGTGGGGGGAGCACTGGGGACAGCTGGGGGGGCCCCAGATACGCAGCCGGCGCCTGTGGCAGTTGCTGCCTGCGGGGCAGGTGCAGGCAGCGTTCCCTCTGGGGGGGGACCAGGAGCAGCTGTGGGGCCGGGGGGGGGGGGGGGCTTGGGGGCCCCCTCAGCTCCTCACCCGCAGCAGGGACCCCCCAGAGCCCCTCCCCTGGCAGCTGCAGAGAGGGGCAGGGGCTGCACGGTGCCCCCCGCACCCTGCCCGGGACTGGAGGGAAACTGAGGCACAGGGTGGGTGTGAAACCAGGCACGTGGGGCAGTGACAGTGCAACGGTGCCTTCCTCGTGCCCGTCCTCTCCTCCTCCTCCCCAGCCTGGCACTCCCCTACCTGCTCCATCGTCTCCTCCCTTGGCGGAGCCCAGGGGTTGGGCCGGCTCCAGAGCTCCTTCCACCATCCGAGGTGAGGGCTCTGCCATGTCAGGGCCTGTTAACCTCCTGAAGCTGCTCCTGTTAGCCATCGCCCCTTGCTCTCTAAAATCCAAAGTGTCTCTTATAAAATTAACCTCGTCATATAAATCGGGTTTGATTTGATGCTGGAATGGGCTCATTATGAGAAATTTAAAGTTTTTATTTCCCGTGACGTGTTCTTCCCTAACACGACACCAACCCCCACCCTGTGACAGGCCGGACCATTACATTTTTGGCATTTTTTGGCTGTATTTCATCCCTGCCGTTATGACCATCCCTTTTGCCCCTCTAAGTCCCCCCAGGGCTGCAGGGACGGTCTGCGTTACCTCACTGCCGCTGCCCCTCGCATCCCTTCTCACCCTACGGGGCAGGACCAGCCTTTATTTCTGTATTTCCTGAAAAATAAACAGGGAAGGACTCGAAGGCACCGCTCGCCCCAGCCACCACCGGTCCTCAACGTCACCTGGGAGGGATTCCCCTCACCTCGGCGCTGCCCACGCCGGCAGCTGCTTCCTCCGGGCACGGGGCTGGCGCAGGCAGCGGCCTGGCTGGGTTTGGAACCCGAGTTTGTCTCTCCAGGCTGCGCCTCAGGCCCAAGCCCTTCAGCCGGCCGCGGGGGGTGATGAAAGGGCCTGGGGCGGACGGGGAGCGGGCGGGAAGCTCCGTCCTGCCCCGAAGGAGGCGGAGGGGAGAGGCGGACCGGGGATAACCCGGGGTGTGAGCGCGGCCCTCAGGCCTTACAGGCGCCGTCAGGAGCCGAGCCCCGCAGCCCAAGGAGACCCCGGTCCACGACCGGGCAGGCGCGGCGGGACCCGCTAAGGGCCCTGACAAGGCCCAGACCCCTCCTCCTCGGACACCGGCCCCGTCTGTAACGGCGGCGGAGCCGGGCGAGCCCCCCGCCCCCAGCCCGGTCCCCTCAGCGCCGCACCGCCCCCTCCCCCGCGCCGCGCAAACAAACAACACGGGGGGCGGGGGGAGAGACTGGGCGGGAAAGGTTTCTTTCCTCCTGTTGGTTGCTCTAGCTGTCTGTCTGCGAGGCCCCACCCCTCGCAGAACGGTCAGTTCTTTCTATTGGCGAATGTTCACGTCACTCCGCTGCACCGCCCACGGGCTCGAGCTGACGGGCACGCCCCCCGCCCTCACCCCTGCGTGCCGTGTGCAAAGGAAAAACAGCCGTTAAACGGGCCGCCGGGCGGAGCTAGTGAGAGGGCAAGAAGCGGTACCGGGATTGGCGGTAGCGATATGTTCAAACTAGTATGGGATGCCTTGATTGGCTCAGGGCCGCCGCGGCAGGCCGGGCTCCCTCCTCGCGCTCGGGCGGGTTATTGTCTGGCGGCTCCTGAGGCGGCTCCAGCGCGGACTCAGGACCGGAGCTCAGGCGGCGGCGGCGGCACCATGGTGAGGGGCGGGGGCGGCGGCTGGGCTCGGTCCGGCTCCTCCGGGGGTGTGGGGGAGGGTGGGGTGCTCCGGGGCCGGTACCGGAGCCGGTGGGAGGCGGAGGCCGAGCGCGGCGGCGGGGTGGCCTGGCCGGGGCGGCTGGCAGAGGCCCGGAGGTGACAGGGGCGCCCGGGAGGCGGTTGGAGCCGCCGCTGTCAGCGGGGAGCCGCGTCCGGAGTCGCCCACCGCTCCTCTCGGCGAGAGGCTGCGGCCGGGGCGGGGGGACACAGGACACGACGGGTGGGCCCTGTGCCGGGTTCTGTCACCGATCCGTGACCTTGGGCACGGCGCCGCTCCCTGCCCTTCCCGAGGGGCTCCCCGGGAGCCTCCCTTTGACCAGACGTCTGGAAGTGCGCCGAAAACCGCTTCAGCACCCCTCTCCCCCCCCCCCCGCCGCGCTCCCCGGGGCTGCCGCCGTTGTGTAACCGAAGCCTCTCGCCGACTTTGGCGAGGCCCTTCCGGAGAGGATGTGTGCCGCTTCCCGGCAGCCCCGGACCCCACCGATCGGGCCGGCGGGAGGCGAACGGCAGAGCCGGTGACTCCCTTGTGCTGTCAAAGCTTTCCTGGAGAGGCTGGGAGACGCCGTGACTGCCTTTACTTCACCGGTTACGGTTTTGGAGGGAAACTGCTGCTTTTTACAGCTACTTTCTGCGCTTATATATTTTAAAAGTTGATTGTGTAGTAAGGAAGTGACTGTCAGGGGCTGAGCGAGGAGCGAGTGGCCTGAAGGACGTCTGTCAAGCGGCCGGGCCACCTTCCCCACGTAGCCCCAGCCCCAAGGAATGTTTGGTTTCCATGGTTTAAATTCTAACCGACATCTCCGTGCCCGTTGGCACTCGGCACAGCTCGCTGGTGGCTTCCCAAGGAAAAGTCTGGCTCTGTGGAGGGGAAAAGGCTGGGGTTTAATCCTCCCTGGTGCCCTGCGTGTCTGAAAGTTTTGTGGAAGTCAGGGTCGCAGGGTCTGTAACTGTCACTTAGATACGGGAGATAAGGGCCCGGATCACTGAGGGGGTTAACGTGGAAACGTTCTGTGCGATTACGCAACTCTCACTGGTGCTGGAGGATATCTTGGCACCTTGTGGCAACAGATAAAAAGTTGCTTTTTGAAGTATTTTAGTCCTGTTTGAAACAAGAAGAAGGACGGGGGAAAAAAAAAGTTGCTTGCCGGCTGCAAGAGAGTCAGCATGTTCAATCCGATGGGGTTTCGGTATGGGGATGCGCTGCCAGTGAGCAACCTCGGTGGGGAGAAGGGAAGGAGACATCGCGTTCCTGTGCAGTCCCTTCAGACGAAGAAGCGAATCGCTGCCGTCTCCTACCTGACTGTGCCCCCGCCAGCCCTCCTTCTCCCCAGGAAGAGAAGGAAATCTCCGTGCTGCAAACAGCATGTTCGTCAAGGAGCCCTCGTTTCTCCGCCAGGACCGTGGCCGGGAGGGGGATGAGCTTCCACAGGGACCCGGTGGCAGCTGGGCTGTGGGAAACTGTTGCGGCAATTCCTCTGCAAACCCTGCAGAGGGTTTAGACATTGGTGAAGATGGAGACAAACCTCAGGACTTCTGCTGTGAGACATTTCTTCCTTATTTTTAGTCGAATATCGTGGAAAGAACCATCAGGTGGGCAGCTGCCGGCTGGAAAACGTGATGGAGAAGTGGGAAAGTTCACAGCTGACTGATAAAAGCCCTCGGTGCGAACAGCCAGGGCTCTTCCCAGAGCTGTCTTTTATTTCTAGAGCAAGGAAATATCCCCAAATCCTCCCTCCTGATTTTTGAAGTTTTGCTGAATGACGTTTTCTACTGATAAAAGTAACTCCTGACGCTTCACCGCACCAAAGGGAGCGTCAGCTCAGCGCTTCAAAGCGTTTGTGGACACATATCCAAGTCATCCCTCTGCTGCTCTCCTAACAAACCGGAGCCAACCACTTCTAAAGACACTCCTGTCCTGGCGTTGGCTGCCAAAACACCCAGCGGGTTTGCCGGCTGCCGGCATTCCCGCAGCTGGATCTCCGGCGCTGCCACAGGGAGGAACTCAACCTGCGCTCGGTGCCGCAGGATGCCAGCCCGGCTCCTGCCGCCCTTGCCCAGCGCCATTCCGCTTGTTTTATTGCCTCCAGATGAAATATCTTCCCCTTGCGATTTTTTTTTTTTTTTTTTCAATGTTTGAGTTTAAACTGGGCTGTCACTCCCCAGCTGGCGTGAGCTCAGATGTCTCCATGTTAAGCCAGTGCCTTGTTTTAAGGATTAACGTGCTCAGTTCGCGTCACCTCGGTCTCCTGGGGATTTCTGGATCCTGCGGTTTCTCCTAAACGAACGGGAAGGGCTGGTGGCAGCTTTCAGCTCCCTCACAGTGAGACGTAATTCCCTTTTTTTTTTTTTAAGAGGATGGGGATTGTAGGATTAATACGCAGTGCAAAAATGGGGATTACAAGTACGGATGATACTTTTAGGGCTCTGCTTTCCCTTTGCAGGGGCTGTACGAGGACTTCCTGCTCATTGTGGGCTGGGAGACTTAATTTTGGGGGTTATAGTTGCTGTTGTTTCTTCAATGGGCCAGATTTTGGGTTGGGAACTGCAGGTTTGGGTACTGCGTGGCCGTTAAATGTTATTCCCATCTTTGAGAGATGGTTCCCTTCTCCCTCTGGTATAAAACACGTGTTCGGCGGAACGTCTTCCTTCACGTGGGAGGACATGGGCTCTTCCCGACGACCCTGCTGCCTGGCCTGCTACTCTCACCTTCGTTAGAAGCAGCTCTCGTTAACTATTAGTGACGTCGTGCTCAATATCCCTTGAATCAATGGATTTCCTTAAAGCGGATGTGCAAGAGCCCGGCAAACCCACATTCGGTTCTTCCTCTTTTCTCCGTGGCTTCCAAACTCTCACACTTCAGGGTTTCAGCTGCTCCCCGCAACATGATTTTTGTTAAATCCGTGATTTCTGGGGCTCCCTGATGATTTTCTGCTCCGGAGCAGAACAGGAATTGCCCTTGAATCCTGCAGGTCTGGGCTGCAAATTCCTACATGCAGAAACAGTATCGTATGCCTTCCGAGCTGAGAAAATGAGTCTGGAATCAAACTGTTCTCACAACTGCTGCTGCAAAAAAAAAAACCGCCCACCAAAACCCAACAACAACCCCAAAGAGGTTTTTTTGGGCTGGTTTCTCCCCATTTGGTGTTTCTGAAAAATAATAGCAATAGCGGTAGCAGGAAATGAGACTCCCGGGGTGATGAAGCAGCCACCACACCTCTCAAACCCCCCTTGTCCCCTCAAATTTGCCTCGTTTTTGGTCGTTTGAGAGGCAACAGGTTTCCTGCAGCAGCAGAGAACATGTTTGCCTCTGGATTATAGTGCAGCAGGTCTCTCTGACTTAATTAAGGTTAATTAATAGGCGTGTTTCTCTCTTGCAGGCTGGTGGTAAGGCGGGAAAGGACAGTGGGAAGGCCAAGGCCAAGGCCGTGTCGCGCTCACAGAGAGCCGGGCTGCAGGTAAGGCACAACCACGCCCGCTGGCTCCCTGATTTCAATGTAAAATGTGAATTTTCAAGTGAAAGTTCCGCTTCTGGGAGGCAGGTTTGCCCCAACCCCCCCTCTTTTTTGTTTGTTTTTGCGTAAAAACTTAACGTTTTGCGATTTGTGTTTTTAACAGCATTACAGGAGCTCCTGGAAGCCGTAGACACGCAGGGTGGGGATTCGCTTGGGTCAGAAATGAGCGGTGTAGGGTGCAATGGTGTGAATGTATAGGCGGCTATAGGTGCTAACGAGGTGTTGATCTCTCCCACCCCCAGTTCCCGGTGGGCCGGATCCACAGACACCTGAAGACTCGCACCACCAGCCACGGGCGAGTGGGTGCCACCGCTGCCGTCTACAGCGCCGCTATCCTCGAGTACCTCACTGCCGAGGTAGGTCCTACCAGAGAGCGGGGGGGAAAACAAACCCCCGCCCCAAAACCCCCAAAAAATCATTTCCCTCGGGATCCCGAGTGTCTTTCCGATTTCTCGGCAGGTGCTGGAGCTGGCAGGCAACGCTTCGAAGGATCTGAAAGTCAAGCGGATCACTCCCCGTCATTTGCAGCTGGCGATCCGTGGCGATGAAGAGTTGGATTCCCTGATCAAAGCCACCATTGCCGGTGGAGGTGGGTATCGTCCTTGCCCACCCCCTTCCCTCGTTGGGAATTTTAGAGTGAGGAAGAAAAAAAAAAAATGGGAAAATAGACAGGAATTGGGTGCTGACAGTAGGTAAATACTGGAGGCGGGGTGAGCCGGAGCAGGAGGAAATGTATCGCTGAACTCTGCTGGGAGTTGAGGATTTCTAGGAGTGGGTTTTTATTTTTTTTGGGAAGTCTGTGAGCAGCTGATGGGGAATCCTCCTCTTCTCTCCGCAGGTGTCATCCCCCACATCCACAAGTCTCTGATCGGAAAGAAGGGACAACAAAAAACGGCGTAGAGAGGGGGGGGAAAAAAAAATTAAGCGGCCCGCTCCCTCCCGTCGTCGTACTGTACCTGGGACAGAAGAAATCTTGGGGATACGTGGAATTTTTTTTAAGGAATAGTTCAAAGGAAGAGCATAGACAATTGACTGTAGAAGGAGGAAGGACGGGTTTGGGCTTTAGATTGGGAGTTTGAGGCAAAGTTGTACCTTGTTGGTGTGAGCGAGGGGCTCGGCTGCTCCCCGGGGTTTTATACAAAAATGGAACGGATAAACCATTTTTTACAAAAAAAAACCAAAACAAAACACCAAACTATGCCTCTCCTGGGGAGGGGGAGGGGACGGGGAGGCGGTAACCGGGACCCTGGGACCGGGCGGGGGGGGGGGGGTGCGGGCACGGGGCTCTCCCGCGCCAAATGCAAATATGACCCCGCCCCTTATGTAAACACGCGAGGCACGTTGCCCCGCCCATTTGTACATAAGGAGTGGGCGGAGTCTGCCCCAGGGCTCCGCCCCCTCGCCCCACATGGCCGGGACTGGCTCTGGGGCGCGGGGGCCAGTCCGTCCTGGCCACGCGGGGCCTTGCCCAGCCCGCCCCTCACCGTGGCCCGTCCAGGCTGCCGGGCAGCCGTGGCCCGGCACGCCCCGCGCCCCAGGGAGACGCCGGCTGGGCCGCACCTGGCCGGGAGCCGGACAGGTGCCGCAGGCCAGAGGAGGGAGCTGGGAAGGCTCCAGCACTGGCAACACCAGCGCCTGGTTGCATCAGGCGCCAAGAGGCCCCGCTGGCCCTGGGTGCCGTCCACCGCTTTGCCGCAGCCTCAGACCCGTCCCACCGGGCCGCAGCGCCTCGGGCGGCCCCGGGGACCTGGTACAGGCCGGTGGGGCCTTGGCCATGGCGGTGCTACCACTGCTGTCACAAGATGGCGGCGTGAGGCGTTGGGGTGGGGCCTGGGGGGTTGGGGCGGCGGGGGGGGGGGCGACCGGGCGGGGCGCGGGGAGCCGGTACCGGGGGGCGGCGGGGGCCCAGGGCCGCACAATGGCGGGGCCGCTCAGCCCGCAAGATGGCGGCGGGGAGGGGCTGTCCTCGCCGCTCGTGGACGACGCCTCTGCGCATGCGTGTTCCGCGCCGCCACAAGGCGCATGCGCTCGCCGGCCCGCGCCGCCGGCCCGCGTGGGAGGCTCCATGCGGCCGCACCGGGGAGGGGGGGGGGACGCGGCGGGAGACTCCGGTTCCCGCCCGCCCCGCCGCGCTGTGGACCGAAGGGCGGACGGCCCGGTCGCCCTCTCAAGCCCGCTCGCCGCTCGGTTGGCCGCGGGGGGCGCGGGGCAGCCGCAGCGGGGGAGGCCGCGCTCGGCGTTACGTAACCCGCCTCCCCCGCCCGCCTGCAGTGGTTCCGCCGCCCCGCCCCCGCGGCACATTCGGCGCTCGCCATTGGTAGGAAGAGGCGACGAGGCGGGGCGAGGAGGGTATAAATATAGGCGGGTGTCGCGCTTATTCTACCGCCACAGTCACCGCGCCTCGCCGCCTCGCGCTGTGCTCGCGCTCCCGCCCGCTGCCGCCGCCGCTGCTGCTGCTCTTCCTCCTCCTCCTCCTCCTCCTCTTCCTCCGCCATGAACGGTCAACTCAACGGCTTCCACGAGGTGTTCATCGAGGAGGGCACCTTCCTCTTCACCTCCGAGTCTGTGGGCGAGGGGCACCCAGGTGCGGGCCGCGGCGGGGCGGCGAACGCGCAGGCGCGACCCGGCGGCGCGCGGGAGGAGGAGGATGGGAGGGGGCGCGCGCGCGCCCGGCTGGGGAGGGGGAGGGGAGGGGGGTCCTGGCGGACAGGCTGGGGGGGGGGGGGCGGTGACGCCACCGGGCGCGCGCGCAGTGCGGGGCGGCGCGCGCCGCATTGCGGGCCCCGGCGCGCACGTGGTTACCGCCTGGGGGGGCGGGGTGGGGGTGTGAATGCGGGACACGGCACACGGCGGGGGTGGGGGGGTCTCACCTGGTGACGCAACGGTGACGGGGGGGCCCCCGCCGTGACTCAGCCGTGACTAAGCAGCTCCCGGTGTGTCGCCTCCCCCGGGCCCCCCCCCCCCACCCCCGTAGCCTGCCGGTCCGAGCGCCGTGGGTCCCGTCCCCCCCCCCCGCCCCGGGCGGGCTCCCGGGCTGCAGCGCGGCTGCTGGGGCCGTGACAGGCCCGGCCAACGGGGCAGGGTCCGGGGGGGCGCCGCCCGCAGAGCACCCTGCTCTCCCCCCCCCCCCGGCTCTCCCGGGGTGATGGAGCGCCCTGCCCGCCCACCCGGGGGCTGCTTAGGGCTCCCCGGACCTGCCCCCCCGCCTCCACGTCCCGCGGCTGGAGGGTGGGGACCCCTGTGGGGGCTGTTGGAGCCCCCCGAGCCGTGTCAGCGCCGTGCCATGGCGTGCCGGGCTCCCTCCCTGCCTTTGTGTCGCCGGTTTGGGGCACATGACTGCAAAGCTGCACGGGCAGCTGCCACCCTCTGCCTGCAGGCAGCTGCCAGCACCCACTGCCTGGGCGCTCCCTGAGTCTCGGCCAGCCGTCCCACCCAGCGCCCTGCAGATGTGGCCGGGTTCCCATCACCCCGCACAGCCCCGTGGCGTAGCTGAACCCCTGCAGCTGGTCTGGGGGTACCTTCGGGGCTCCCCCCTTCGCTGGAAGGGCTCCCCGCACCCCAGGTCACGGGAAAAGGAGTTCAGCGCCTGTGCGTGGGTGTAAGGTCCGTTCCCTCGCTCTTTCACCCCGAGATGCGGCCGGGGAAGCTGCCTCCCCTTGCCCCAGCGAGGCGCTGCCTCATCCTCTCCCAAATTCGGCCCGAAAGGTCGCCGCCAAGGACGTCCACAGTCTGAGGGAAGTTGCTTATTCACCGCCGAGCCCCGAGCAGCACTTGGGAAGCTCTGGGAGCAGGAGGGGGCTCTCCCTCTCCCAGAAAAAACTTCCTGGGTACTGGAGGGAACTGGGTACACAGTGGGAGCTGGCCGGGCGTGCTCCGGGGCAGCTGCCGTCACCAGGCACCCCCGGGAAGCTGGCACGCACTGCGTTGGGAAAGCCGGGGCTGGAGACGGGGGTGACGGTCCCCTTCGGCGATGCCGTAGGTGGCTGAGCCCAAGCTCTGATCCGACTGTAACCGGAGCTTAACTGGAAAATGCCTGAAATTCCAGGCTAATAACCCGGCGCGGGGACAAGGCGAGGGCTGTGTGCGCTGCGGGAGGCTGCAGGCTTAAGGGGAGGCTTGTGCTTGGCCGCAGCTCCGGCTCCCGGCTTAGCGTGGACACGGCTGTGCCGAGGACGAGCGGCTCAGGAAGGAAGGGCCGTGCCGTGACAGCCTCTCGTTCTTTGTGTCCCCTCCCCAGATAAAATCTGCGATCAGATCAGTGACGCTGTCCTGGATGCCCACCTCAAACAGGACCCTGACGCCAAGGTGGCTTGTGGTGAGTTGCTCCCTGGGGACGTGGGGTGACGCTGGCGTTGGCTGGGTGACACCGGTGCTGACGTCCTCGTCCTTCCCTCCAGAAACGGTGGCGAAGACTGGGATGATCCTGCTGGCGGGGGAGATCACCTCCCGGGCTGCTGTTGACTACCAGAAGGTGGTCCGGGACACCATCAAGCACATCGGTTACGATGACTCCTCAAAAGGTATGTGCCGAGGGGGTCACCGGCTCGCTGCCGGCGTGGGGTTCAGCACGCCAGGCTCATCGCAGCTTCCGCTCCGCCGCAGGCTTTGACTACAAGACATGCAACGTGCTGGTGGCCTTGGAGCAGCAGTCGCCTGACATTGCCCAGGGCGTCCACCTGGACCGCAGCGAGGAGGACATCGGCGCTGGGGACCAGGTGAGTCCCTGCGCCGCGTGAGCTGCTGCGTTTCAGCCAGAATTGTCACAGCTTCATCGCCCCGTCCCTCTGCCGCAGGGCCTGATGTTCGGCTACGCCACGGACGAGACAGAGGAGTGCATGCCCCTCACCATCGTCCTGGCACACAAGCTGAACGCCAAACTGGCTGAGCTGCGACGTAACGGCACGCTGCCCTGGCTGCGCCCCGACTCCAAGACGCAGGTGAGGGCCTCGCCGGGAGCCCCGTCCCCAAAACCGCTCCCTGGAGTCCCCAAACCTCTGGCATCGTCCCCTGACTCCCTGGCGTTCCCCCCCGGTAGGTGACGGTGCAGTACATGCAGGACCGTGGCGCCGTCATCCCCATCCGGGTGCACACCATCGTCATCTCGGTGCAGCACGACGAGGAGGTGTGCCTGGACGAGATGCGGGACGCGCTGAAGGAGAAGGTGATCAAGGCGGTGGTGCCGGCCAAGTACCTGGACGACGACACCATCTACCACCTCCAGCCCAGCGGCCGCTTTGTCATCGGCGGCCCCCAGGTAACGATGGCAGCTTTCCCGGCAAAGCCGTGCCGGCACGGTGGTACTGGCACGGCGGTGATGGCGTTGTCCCTCCCAGGGTGACGCCGGTCTGACCGGCCGCAAGATCATCGTGGACACCTACGGGGGCTGGGGGGCCCACGGCGGTGGCGCCTTTTCGGGGAAGGATTACACCAAAGTGGATCGCTCGGCTGCCTACGCCGCGCGCTGGGTGGCCAAATCCCTGATCAAGGCTGGGCTGTGCCGCAGGGTGCTGGTGCAGGTGGGTGCCAGTGGGTCCCTCCCCCTTCCCGGCGCTTTCGGGGCGGGGGGGCTTCTCGGAATTAATCTGTGTGTCCCGTCCCCCCCGCCCCCGTAGGTCTCGTACGCCATCGGGGTGTCCCACCCCTTGTCCATCTCCATCTTCCACTACGGCACCTCCCAGAAGAGCGAGCGGGAGCTGCTGGAGATCGTCAAGAAGAATTTTGACCTCCGCCCCGGGGTGATCGTCAGGTAACGGGCGCCAGAGAAGGGGGGGGACACGCGCCGCTGGGAGAGGAAAGGTGTGGGGGGGTCGGGGACACACAGACCGGGGCGGTGGCATCGTGTTGGGGGTCCCCTCCCCGGCCCCGGAGCAGCCGCGGTCACCGCCTGGTGCGACTGGAACCGGCAAGGAGAGCCGCTTATGCCGGAAGATAAAAAGCGCTTTCGGGCGCGGACGGGGGTAAGTATCCGCCGAGAGCCGAGCGCTTGGAGCTTCTCCGGCTTCTCGGGGGTTTTTTCGGAGGGGGGGCAGCCGGGGAAGCCCCAACCGCCCCCCGGGGATGGGGAGGAGACGGAGGCGACGCCGCAGACCCCCCGGCCAGGCAGGGAAGGGGCGAGCGTGCGGCCGGATCCTCTTTACTGAGTTGAGGACTTGTATATTCCAGGGATCTGGATCTGAAGAAGCCCCTCTATCAGAGGACCGCAGCCTATGGCCACTTTGGTAGGGACAGTTTCCCTTGGGAAGTTCCCAAAAAACTAAAATACTGAAAGAAAAAAAAAAAAAAAAAAGCCTTGTTAGGCTTTTTCCCCCCACTCCTGCGGGCGTAGGTTACAGAGAAGCTCGCGGGCTCTGGGGGAAAGAGCTCCTGGGCCCCCCCAGGCTCTCCTGGCCCCGTGTCCCCCCCCCCTTTTTTCTCTCTCTTTCTCTCTCTCTCACCATCGTTTCGGTTGCGTGGGGACCACGCGCGGCCTCGTGCCTCTCCCCAAGCCCCCCCCCCCCCGCCTCCGTCTGTAGTCCCCCCTCCTCCGCGGCCGCCCATCCCTCCGACTTATTTTTAAACAAAAATCTCGTGTGACGTCTGAGCTCAGAGACGGCAAAACGCCCCCGAGCGCTTCCCCCCCCGCCCCCCCCGACTCTCGCTGCCCCGCTGGGGAGGGGGGGAGGTGTGATGCCGCCATTTCGCCCCCCCCCTTTCCCGCCGGGACCTCATTGGTGCTGGTTTTGTTCTTAACCCCGATTTTAAACCTCTTCTCTCGGAGGATGCACATTTTGGGGTGTGTGTGGGGGGTAAATGGTGTTAAACCTGCCCCCCACCCCCCTACCCCAAATCCCCTGTGCGGGTTTGGTATCGGAGGAAAAAGTTTTATGGATTTTGTTGGGTTTTTTGTTTGTTTTTTTTTCTTTATAAGAAAGCTGAAATGAGTCCACAACTGCACAAACCCCCCCCCCCCTTCCCGCACCCAGCTCGGCGCTGAGGTGGGGGGGGGGGGTGGAGGGGCTCAGCTGAGCTTTATATATTTTGGGGGGGGAAAGGGGAGGGATTTGGCCCTTCATACTTGAACGTTTTTTTTCTAGCGGTGTATTTATTGTGTGCTGAGGCGCGGGGCGTGAGTACAGAGAAGCCCCCGGGCTCAGACGGCAGCTCTTGATTTTCCTGAAAGCCCCCCCCCGCCGGCACCCTCACCCCCCCCTCCAGCTGCCTTTCCCCCACCCCAAGGAGGCCGAGCTGGTCTCTGAACCGGGGTGAAAAAGGGAGAAATCGGGTTTTTTTTATTGACAGAGGAGGGGAGAGGGGCAGGCAAACGCTGGGGCTGCCCGGCCCCGGGACCGCGGCGCATTTGGCCGGTGTGGTACAGAGAAGCCGGCTTGTTTACCTGCCCGTCCCGGGGGGGCCGGTGCCCCCCCAGAAGTGCCTTGGTGGGGTGGGGGTGATGGCAGGGGGGCTTTCTCTTTTATTTTTTTTCTTTCTTTTAATATTTTTCTGGAGGTTTTATTACATTTGTTTCGATTTCACCAATTCCAAAAAGAAACTTAAAAATAAAAACTGCTGGGTTCGACCGTACCTGCCTGAGCCTGTGAGAAGGCGGGGGGGGGGACTGAGGCACGGGGGGGCTGGGCTTAAAAAAAACGAGTTTATTTGGGGTGATCAGAGCTCGGGGCTCCCCTGCTCCGGCCGAGCCTCCTCTTCCTCGCCGCGCCAGTTGGCGAAGGCCACCTCCTGCGCCAGCTGCTGCAGGGACGGCCGGCCCAGCGCCAGGTTGCGAAGGGAGATGCAGGTCATCAGGGCGCTGCAAGAGGGGGGGGTCAGTCATGGAGGGAGAAATTAAGGGGGAAACCAGTGGTTTTTTGGGGTGGGAGGTGTCTCACCTGCGGCGGAAGAGGTAGAATTTCTTGCGGAGGAAGCGGTGGAGGCGCTGGGCCAGGCCGGCCTCCCGCCGCCGGTTCTGCTCCTCCAGCCGCCGCTGCCGCCGCAGGAACGCCGTCACCACCGGGTCGGCCGCAGCCCCCGCCGCCAGCGGCTCCCCCAGGATGGGCCGCAGCTCGGGGGGCAGCGGCTCCTTCTCTGCATGGACGAGAAGGGGGGTGTGAGCTTGGGGGGGGGGGGGGGAATTGGGGGGGGCTTCCCCAGGACCCCACTCAACCCTGGCGCTTACCGGTGCCGTTGTGCACGCGGTCCCGCAGCTCCTGCAGCCGCGTCAGGTTCCGCTCGAGCGCCAGCGCCGTGGTGTTGACGTAGAGGTACATGTAGCAGGAGGGCTCGGCCGACACCGTGTGCACCTTGTGGTACTGCCCCGCCGGCAGCTGCACGAGGCGGGGGGGGCCTCAGCACCCGGGGGGATGCCCCCCGGCCCCCACTCACCCACCCCCGTGTCCACGTCCCCTCACCTGCATGCCCTGACCCTCGCGCAGGGAGCGGTTGTGCTGCTGCTCCACCAGCTCCACCAGCACCTCTCCCCGCAGCACCCGCAGGCTGGTGTTCCCCAGGTCCTCGCTGACAAAGTTCTCCAGGTGCAGGCCTGGGAGGAGGGGGGGGAAAAAACCCCAAAAAACCCCAAAATAAAAATAAAAAAAGGCGGTGCAGCCCCTCTCCCCCCCGAACCCAGGGGCTCCCCGTACCGGGGAAGTCGGCGATGAAGACGGCGTCGGTGTGTCCGTCCAGCTGGCTCTCCAGCTCCTGCAGCCGCTCCCGCCAGGGCGACAGCTCCAGCAGCAGCGGCAGCAGCCAGGGCGTGGGGGACCAGGGCGACCAGGGCGCCCGCACCAAGTCCACCCGTGGGTCCACCAGCCTGCGGGGATGGGCCATCAGCACCCCGCAGCCCCCCCTGCTCTCCCCCCCCAACCCCCCCCACCCCTGAAACCTCTGCTGGAAGCGGTCGTTGATGGAGACCCAGACATCGAAGTAGATTTGGGGCTGGGAGACGTTGTAGCGGGGCAGGAGGCGGCTCAGGCAGGTCGAGTATTGCTTCAGCATGTCCGCGTGGTCCTTCCAGCGCCGGCTCTGCGTGAACACCTACCCGGGCGGGGGGTGAGGGGGGATGATGGGGACCCCCCTGTCCCATCCCCTGCGTTCCCCGCCCTGCCCTGGGGTCCCCGCTCACCCCCGGTTTGAGGTAGCCCACCTCCCCGGTGAGCCCGTCGCGGTAGGTGATCTTGACGTGCTGGTGGAAGCGGGAGTGAACCATCATGTCCCAGGAGTAGCCGTAGAGGCCGTTGGTCCAGTTGTTGTAGCCCTGGCGGGGAGAAGCGGGGGGGGAACAGGAGACATGAGGAGGGGGTGACACCAGGGGACAGCTGTGTCCCCACCCCACAGCGACAAGGAGGGGATGGGGGGCCCCTGTACACCCCCCCATCCCCTGGGTGAGCCTCCTCCCCTGGCAGTGCCCCCAATAACACCCCCTTACCCACCCTGTGCATCCCCCCCCCTTGCTAACACCCCCCCGAGCACTGCCCCATGCCCCCCAGCAGCCCCCACACACACCCCCCCAGCCTCAAGTGTCCTTTCATCCCTGTGTGCCCCAAAAATGCCCCCCAAATGCCCTCCCATCCCCCAAAATGCCCCCCCCATCCCCCCAAAACACCCCCTCGCCCCTAGCTGTGCCCCTTTGCCCCCCCCCCCCCGCCCCCACCTGGGTGATGAAGTGGGAGTAGGGCAGGAAGAGCTGCTCCAGCACGTAGAGGAGGGTGAAGGCGGCGGCCAGGTGCTGGCGAGGCCGAAGGCCCCCCCGCTGTGCCCCCCGCTCCCCATAGTGGCAGTCGGGGCTGGGCCGGGGGGGCTGGGTGCTGGGCAGCACCCTCCGCAGCCAGGGCGGGCAGCGGGCGCAGAGGCGCCGGGGCCAGCTGGGGTGGCAGAACAGCCCGCTGCTGGCCAGCATGGTGTAGGGGAACATCCCTGGGGGGGGACACGGGACACTTGGGGACCCCCTGGCCGCACAACAGGGTCCCTGAGGGGGGCGGGGGGGCGGCTGGGCCCCCCTGCCCAAGCTGCGGGCGATTTGGGGGGCGGGAGTGTGCTCTGCGTGTCGTCCCCCCCCCCCCCCCCCCCCCGCGTCTCACCGATGCTGAAGAGCTGGGAGTTCATGCAGTGGAAGTAGGTGACGAAGAAGAGGGCGAGGGGGCGGGTGGCGTCGAAGAAGAGGAGGAAGCCGGCGGAGAGGTCGAGCACCAGCCCCCCCCCGTGCACCACCAGCAGGCTGGTCATCTCCTCCGACAGCACCAGCCTGCGGCAGGGCCATCACCCTCCTCATCCTCATCGCGTCACCGTCACCCTCCTCATCCTCGCCCCGTCCCCCTCATCCTCGCCCCGTCCCTGTTAGCCTATCACCCTCCTCATCCTCGCCCTGTCATCCTCATCCTCGCCCCGTCCCTGTTAGCCCATCACCCTCCTCATCCTCGTCCTGTCACCCTCATCCTCGCCCTGTCACCCTCATCCTCGCCCCGTCCCTGTTAGCCCATCACCCTCCTCATCCTCGCCCCGTCCCCCCCATCGCCCTCCTCATCCTCACCTGAAGGGTGCGAAGAGCCAGTGGCGGGCAAGGGACCCCATGGAGTAGCCGCCCACCCAGTCGGCGTCCAGCTTCTTCAGCCCCGCGATGAAGTAGACGATGAAGATCTGGGGGGGGGGGAGGAGAATGGGTGATGGGGGAGGGGCTGGGGGGTGGTCCCAGAGGGGCCCCCGGGGCGGGGGAGGGGGACAGGGCACCCCACCTGTGCGCGCAGCAGGGTGTAGTTCCACAGCGGCACGTGGGCGTTCCTCTTCTGGGGACGGAGGAGCCCGTCCAGCGACCTGCGGGGACACGGGGCGTAGTGGGGACACGGGGCGTAGTGGGGACACGGGGGGACACACACACACACCACCCCGGGAAAGGGGGTAACCATCACCCCACGGCGACCCACAGCCAGGGGACCCGGTGCCGTGGGGGACACGGGGCCTGCGCCACCCCAGGGCCACCCCCCCCACTGGGCGCCCCAACACCTTGGCGCCCTGCAGAACCCCCCTGGGAGCCCCAGTCGCACCCCACGGGTGCCTTGGGGGAGCCTCCCGGGGTGCTGGCGGCAGTGCCCACCCGTAGCGGTCGGCGCCCAGCAGCGCGAGCTGGAAGGCCAGGAGCCCGTAGAGGTAGGAGTGGTTGTTCCAGGAGGTCTTGTCCAGCAGCAGCACATACCAGTACGGCCCCAGGAAGGCGGCGCAGCTCAGGCGGTAGCAGCACCCCGCCATGACGCCCAGCGCCCCTGCGGGCACCGCAGCCCTCCTGTCCCCGCTCCTTTCCCTCGGGTCCCCGTCCCCATCCTTCCCTCGGTTCCCCTCAGGTCCCCGGTTCCCCTCCTGTCCCCGTCCCCATCCTTCCCCCCAGTTCCCCTCCTGTCCCCGTCCTTCCCCCAGTTCCCGCCCCCACACCCGTCCCCGCTCCCCCTGGTACCTGTCCCCCATCCCGGTGCCACCCCTGGTGCCCGTCTCAGGCCCCGTCCCCCTTTGCCATCCCAGTGCCTGTCCCAGAGACGGGGCCGCCCCCCGCCCGTCCCCATCCCACCCCGGTTCCCCCGTCCCCGGGTCCCGTCCCCGTCCCCAGGGTGACGCTCGCCCCGTTCCCGTCCCGCGCCCCCCGTACCCAGGAACATGACGGCGTAGAGCAGGTACATCCAGTCGAGGGGCAGCGGCCGCAGGAAGGGCAGCAGCGGGAACCGACAGACCTCCAGCCCGTCCAGGAACCGCTGGTCCAGCTGCGCCAGGCCCCGCTCCTGCGGCACGTCCAGCGCCATCAGCAGCCCTGCGGCCGGGAGGGCGGTCAGCGACCCGGGCACCCCCCGCCCCCGGGCGGACGCTGACACCCCCCCCACACACCCCCCCCCGACCTTTGCTCCGGTGCTGACGTGTCCGGGCCCGGACGTCCCGACCCTCCCCCCGTACCTGGGGCCCCCGATCCCGAAGCCCGGAGCCGCCCCCCAAAGCCCCCCCTTGTCCTCCCTGCAGCCCCCCGGCCCCCCCCCGGAGCTCCCCCGACCCCCCTCACCCCCCCGATCTCCCCGGTGTCCCGCGGAGCCCCCCCTGCCCCCCGGTTCCCCCGTTTTCCTCCACCGAAGGCGGCCCGGAAGGCCCCGAGCGCGGCAGGGTCTGTGGGCCGGTGCAGCAGCCGGACGAAGCGGTGCCACCGCGTCAGGTCCCGCAGCTCGAAGCCCAGGAGGCGCCGGGCCAGGCCGGGGCCGGTACCGGGGCCCTTGGCGGGGCCGGGGGGGGCCGGGGATCCCCCCGCCGCCGCCGCCGCCTCCCCCCGCTCCGGCCGCCTCCGCCGCGCCGGGCCTGTGGGGGGGTCAGGGGTCAGAGGTCAGAGGGCACCGGCACACACCACCCCCCCCCCCGCCCCGGTTCTCACCCGCCGCCGCCGCCGCCATCGCTCTGGCCCCGCCCCCCCGCGCCACACGTCACTCCACGTCACGGGGCGCGGCCGCCAATCGCCACCGCCCCCCGGCGCGAGGGGCGGGGGGCGCGGGCCTCCCCCTCCCCCATCCCCTCTGACCCCCTGACCCCGCCGCGACCCCTGACCCCGCCGTCACCCCCCGGGCCCCGCCGCGACCCCTGACCCCGCCCCCCGGGCCCGCCGCTCCCGGAAGCCCCGAACGGGGCGGGGTCAGGGGTCAGGGGCCGCGGCGGGAGCGGAGCGGAGCGGCCCGGCCATGGTGGGACGGGGGGGTGGGGGGGTCTCCGGGGCGCCCCGGGGCCCATAGGGTGCTGGGGGAGGGGCCC
Organism: Grus americana; assembly: GCF_028858705.1. Lineage (NCBI taxonomy): Eukaryota > Metazoa > Chordata > Aves > Gruiformes > Gruidae > Grus > Grus americana. The sequence continues at coordinate 6,045,739 of NC_072877.1, read as the reverse complement.
GGGAGGGCTGGGGGGCGCCGGGAGGGGACTGCGGCACGTGGGGCGCCCGTAGGGTGCTCGGGGGGTGCCCGTGGGGCGTTTGTTCAGGGTGTCCATGGGGTGTTTGTTTAGGGTGCCCATAAGGTGCTCAGGGGGTGCCCATAGGGTGCTCGGGGAAGTGCCCAGGGTGCCTATAGGGCGCTCAGGGGGTGCCTGTGGGGGTCTGGGGTACACATGGGGCACCTATAGGGTGCTCAGGGTGCCTGTAGGGTGCTTGGGGTTGCCTATAGGGTGCTTGGGGGGTGCATATGGGGGCTCTGGGGTGCCTATAGGGAAGTGGCCAGGGTGCCGATGGGTGCTGGTCAGGTGCTGGGTGCTGGTACGGAGGGTATATGGAGTGCTGGGGGGTGCTATGGGATCCATATGGGGTACTTGGGGGGTGCCTGAGGGGTGCTGGGGGGTGCCAGGGTGCATGAGGAGCGCCTGAGGTGCCCACAGGGTGCTTGAGGAAGGGCCCAGGGTGCACGTGGGGTGCTTGGGGTGGATGTGGGGTGCTCAGGGTGCCCATGGGGGGGCCGGGGGTCTGTATGGGGTGCTCAGGGGTCTATATGGGGTGCCTATAGGGTGCCTGGGGGGGGATATGGGATACTTGGGGTGCCTATAGGGTGCTTAGGGAAGTGCCTGAGCATCGTATAGGGTGCTCGGGGTGGATATGGGGCGCTGAGGGTGCCTTTGGGTGCCCAGGGGGTATGTGGGTGCTACGGGGCGCTCGGGGGTGGGTACGGGGTGCCTGTGGGGTGCTGGGGGGGCGTCGGGGTCCCTGCGGGGTGCTGGGGGTGCCACCGGCTGCCCGCCCTGACGCCTGCCCCGCACTACCAGGCGGGCAGCATGGCGGGCAGCGTTGCGGGCAGCGTTGCAGGCAGCGAGGCGGGCAGCGAGGCGGGCAGCGGGCGCGTGCGGGCGCTGCAGCAGGAGGTGGAAGGCGTCAAAACCATCATGACCCAGAACGTGGAGCGGATCCTGGCGCGGGGCGAGAACCTCGAGCAGCTCCACAGCAAGAGCCAGGACCTGGAGGCCACGGTGCGGGCGGGGGGGGTGGCCACGGGGTCCCCGAGGTGACACAGGGTTCCCCTGGGTGGCACCGGCTCCTTGGGCCGGTGCTGGGACCCTGGAGGGGACAGGGGGTTGTGGGACGCGGGGTCCCCAGGGGCGAACCCGGAGGGGGCTGCAGGGCGCTTGGGTGGCAGAGGGGGGTCCCTGGGGTGGCAGTGAGGGTATCTGCAGGGTGGCACATCCCTGGGGTCACAGGGGTCCCCCCAGGGTGGCAGGGGGGTCCCTGTGTCCCCCCTGAGTGACGTCCCTGCAGTCGGAGCACTTCAAGACGACGTCGCAGAAGATGGCCCGCCGGTACTGGTGGAAGAACGTGAAGCTGCTCGTCATCCTCGGCCTCGTGGGTGCCATCATCCTCATCCTCATCATCCTCCTGGCCACCGGCACCATCCCCACCTAGAGCCCCTGTCCCGCCCCGGGGACCCCCCGGTGTCCACCCCCCCCGCGTCCCCGAGGAATACAGGGGTGCCGAGTGCCGTGGGGCTGGGGGTGTGTCTGTGCGGGGGGGCACACGCGTGGGCACGGGCAGGGCGGGGAGCGGTGCCAGGCGGGCGGCTGGCGCCGGGGGACAAAGGGCGCAGTGTTGGTGGCACCGCCACCCTGCCGGGGTGGGACGGGGGGGGGGGCACCCAGGTGGGGGGAGGCGTGGGGGGCGGGCTGGGGGGCTGGGGGGGTCCCGGGGGGAAATGGGGGTCCCGGAGGGGGCTCTGGGGGGTTCTGGGGGGACATGGGGGGGATCCCCCCATCTGGGGGGCTGTAGGGATGGGGGGTCTTTGGGGGACCCACGTCTGGGGTGGGCCTGGGGGACCCCCCACCTGGGGGCTGCAGGGACCTGGGGGGCCTGAGTGGGGGGTGCCGGGGGTCCCGGGGCTGCGGGGTCGGGGGGGTCCCGGCGGTTCCCACCCACGGAGGGTCCCGGGGACACCCACCCCGGGGGGCGGCGGGGCCGGGGGTGCCCGGGGAGGGGACACACGGTCCCGTCCATGGCCCCGGGAGGGGGGGGGGCGGTCCTGGTCCCTCCCGCCGGGGGCGGCCGCTGGGGCTCGGGGCAGGACGGGACCGGGGACGGGGACGGGACGGGCGCTTCGGGACCGGCACCGGCCCCGCGGACCATGGTGAGCGCCGGGGGACTCCGCCGCCGCTTTCGCTTTCGCTTCCCGGGGGGCCGGAGCGGGACGGGCGGGGGGAGGCACGGGCCCCCCCCGGGATTTGGGGACCGCCCCGGTCCCGGCCGCCCCCCCCCCCCGGTTCTTCCTGCTGGCGGGAGGGGCACGGCCCTGGCGGGGGGGGGAGTGTCCCGCGTGGGACTGTCCGTGTCCCCACGTCCCTGCGCGTGTCCCAGCCCCCCCGTGGTGCCCGTCCCCGACGGTCTCCTGTCCCCACGTGGTCCCTCCTCACGGCACCACGTCCCCACGCTGCCACGTCCCTGGGGGGCCCGTGGGACCCTCCTCGCCGTGCCTGTGTCCCCATTGTCCCCTTGCACCCCATTCCTGTGGTGCCCATGTCCCCATGCACCCCATTATCCCCATGTCCCCATTGTCCCTGTGTGCCCATTGTCCCCATGTCCCCATTGTCCCCATGCACCCCATTCCTGTGGTGCCCATGTCCCCATGCACCCCATTATCCCCATGTCCCCATGTCCCCATTGTCCCCATGCACCCCATTCCTGTGGTGCCCATGTCCCCATTGTCCCTGTGTGCCCCATTGTCCCCATTGTCCCCATTGTCCCCTTGCACCCCATTCCTGTGGTGCCCATGTCCCCATTGTCCCCATGTCCCCATTGTCCCCGTGCGCCCCCTTCCCTGGGGTCCCCATGTGTCCCCTTCTCGCGTTACCATTGTCCCCATGGCCCCCCCCAGTCCCAGTCCCAGTGTCCCCACGTCCCCTCGCGGTGCCCGTGCGCAGGGTGCTGGTGTCCCCACTGGTGTGTGTGCCCCGTGTCCCCAGGCGGGGCTGGCGCGGTGCCAGCGCGAGGCAGAGGAGGTGACGGAGCTGATGAAGCAGAACTTCACCCGGGCGCTCGAGCGGGACGGACGCCTCCGCGACCTCGACAGCCGGGCCCAGGAGCTGCGCGCCATGGTGGGCACACGGGGCACCTATAGGGACGTATAGCTCAGGGGGGGCACACGCACCCATGGGGGACATTACAGGGACATATAGCCCTGGGGGACACACACTATAGGGACATACAGCCTTGGGGGACACACACTATAGGGACATATAGCCCTGGGGGACACACACTATAGGGACATATAGCTCTGGGGGACACACACTATAGGGACATACAGCCTTGGGGGACACACAGTATAGGGACATATAGCCCTGGGGGACACACACTATAGGGACATACAGCCTTGGGGGACACACAGTATAGGGACATATAGCCCTGGGGGACACACACTATAGGGACATACAGCCTTGGGGGACACACACTATAGGGACATATAGCCCTGGGGGACACACACTATAGGGACATACAGCCTTGGGGGACACACACTATAGGGACATATAGCTCTGGGACACACACACTATAGGGACATACAGCCTTGGGGGACACACAGTATAGGGACATATAGCCCTGGGACACACACACTATAGGGGACACACACCACAGGGACATAGAGCCCTGGGGGACACACTCTATAGGGACACACAGCCCCAGGGGAGACGCACTATAGGGATGTATAGCCCTGGGGGACACTATAGAGGGGACAGCCCCGAGGACACATAGCCATATGTAACATATAGCATTAGCAGGATGTATAGCCCCGAGGGAGGGGTGCAGCCTTGTGGGGAAGATGCTATAGGGCCCTATAGCCCGGGGGGGGGCTTGGACACACACACTATAGGGCCATATAGCCCGGGGGGGGAACTATGGGCCCCTGCAGCCCCCCCCCGGGCACTCCAGGCCTATATGGCCGGGGTGGTACCCTATAGACCCCCTGCGCTGTCCCCGCAGGGCGAAGCCTTCACCCGCAGCACCCGGGCGGTGGCGCGGCAGCAGCGCAGGGGACACCGGCGCTGGCGCCTGGGGCTGGCGGCCATCGGCCTCGCCGCCCTCCTCCTCCTCCTCCTCCTCGCCGTTGGCCTGGCGCTCTGGCTGCCGCGGCGCCCGCCCGTCACCGTCGTCACCCCCGCTGTCGTCACCCCCGGTACCCCCCCCCCCCCGGCGGGGACCAAGCCCCCCAGCACCACGGGGAGTCTGGTAGGACTTTGGGAGACCCTACAATAACAAAGCAGCGGGGGCTGTTTTGGGGAGCCCCTACAATAAATAAGAACCAGGACTTGTTTTGGGGAGACCCTACAATAACGAAGCAGCGGGAGTGACACTGGGGACACCCCGGCTTGTCCCCAAGGGTGGGGGAGGACCCAGATGGGTCCCTGGGGACACGACGGCACCTGGGGAGGGCAGGGGATGGGGGGGGCCCTGGGGACACAGCACCTATCGGCACCCACGGGGGGTGGGGGGCACCCTGGCACCCACGGCGACACGCCGGGGTCCCTCCCGTGCCTCAGTTTCCCCGAGCAGAGCAACGCCGCAGCCTCGCAGCACCTTTATTGACACCAGGCAGCAGCTGGCACCCATCCCCGGGGGACACACACACCCCGTCCCTGCCGGGGGGGCTGGGGGGGCAGCAGGGTCCCCCGGGGGGTGGCAGCGTCCCCGGGGGGGGTCGGCAGCGTCACCCCGTCCCTCGGCGCTTGCTGAGCTCGTCCTGCACGCGCTGGCAGAGGGCCCGGCGCAGGGCGGGCTCCAGCGGGCTCCGGGCGCAGACCCGCCGCGTCACCTCCTCCGCGCTGTCCCCCTGCAACACCCTGTCACCCATGGGTGCCCCGACACGCCGCCCGGCCCTCGCCCGCCCCTTGCACCCATGGGTGCCCCCCCCCTCCCGGGGCCGTGGGCGGCCGGCGGGGTCCCCACCTGGTGCACGATGACGGCGGTGACGCACCCGTCGTCCCCCTCGTACTCCAGGCAGAAGAGCCGGGGCCCGCGGGTGTCGGCAGGGGGGGGCCCCGGGCTGGCGTCACCCCCGGGACCCCCTGCGGCGGCGCCTGCACCCTCAGGCCCACCCTTGGGTGCTCCCCCCACCTACCCAGGGGTGCCTCCCCATCCCCAACCATCTCTTGGGTGCCCCCCCCTCAACGTCCCAGCCCACCCTGGGGTCCCCCCGCCAGGGGTGCCCCCCCCCAACGTCCCAGCCCACTCTGGGGTGCCCCCCCAACGTCCCAGCCCACCCTGGGGTCCCCCCCCACCCAGGGGTGCCCCCCCATCTCTCCCGTGGGAACCCCCCCACGTCCCAGCCCACCACAGGGTGTCCCCCCCAGGGGTGCCCCCCCCCCCCCAGCCCACCCGGGGGTGCCCCATCACCCTCCCCCCACCCCTGGGTGCCCACCCTGACCCCCCCCCCCCCCCATTTGTCCCCACCCTTGGGTGCCCCCGCTCACCGGGCCGGCGGGGCCGGTACACCTGCTGGTCGGGGCGGCGGGGCCGGGGCGGGGTGGGGGTGAGCCGGCCCCGTGCCCGCCCCCGCGCCTGCCGCACCGCCCGCTCGTAGGCGTCCCTGCGCACCGGGGGGGACGGGGGGTTACCGGGGGGACCGGGGCCGCGCTGGCCCGCTGGGGTTGAGGGGCCCCGGGAGGCCCCGGGCCGGTTCAGGGCCCCGCCGGTGCCGGTACCTGGCGATCTGGTTGCGGCGGATGTGCCGCACGAAGCCGTGACTCATATCCAGCCGCCCGCCCGGCCGGCAGCGCCAGCCCGCGGTCGCCTCCATCAGCCGCCGCCGGGACCGGCCTGCAGAGGGAGACTGTGGGCAAAACTGCCCCGCCGGTAACGGGATGCGGTCCCTTTAAAAGCCCCGCCGGCCGCCGCGGGCCCGGCGCGCATGCGCAGGCGCAGAAGAGGCGTTGCCCTCCCCGGCGGCCGCGCACATGCGCAGTAATGATGACGCGACGGCCGTGCCGCCGGTGGGCCGGCAACGCATGCGCAAAGAGGCTGCGAGGCGCACTTCTGCGCATGCGGAGTCAGCCGTTACGCGCGGTTTGGCCACGCCCCCCCTCCGCGCCTGCGCCCTGCGGCCGCCGAGCCTGCGCAGTGTGCGGGATGTCGAGCCGCGGGAAGCGGGAGCGGGAGCGGGAGGCCCGGGCGGCCCCGCGGGGAACGGGCGGCGGCTCCTCCTCCTCCTCATCGCGGGGCTCGTCGCGGAGCCGTCGGGACGGGGAGGCGGAGCGGTCCCGGGGGCGGCGGGAAGCGGAGCGGGACCGCGGGCGGCGGGAGGCGGCGGAGGCGACCCCGGTCCTTCCGCTCCCGGTGGATCCCGCCCGGATCAAGCGGGAACCGGGTGCGGGTATCGGCTCCTGGGGGGGCTCCGCCACCACCACCGGCCCGGTGCGCGTTAAACGCGAGCGTGAGCCTGATGGCGACTCCGATCCTGAGCCAGAGCCCACCGGTGCGCACCGGGAATGGGGGGGGGGGGCACAGGGAATGGGGGGGGCACCGGGGAGGTGGGGAACCGGGGGTACGGGGGACACCGGGACCGATCCTGGGGGTCCCGGGCTTAGGCCTGGGTACGGGGGGGAGGCACCGGGGGGAAGCGGGGCTCAGCCCTGGTGGTGCTGAGCGGGGCGGGCTGGGCCTTTGCTGTGTCTCTGATGCAAGGCCTGAGCCTTCCGCAGCCCCACGCCCCTGTACGTAGCCCCCGTACCCCTCTCCGCTAACGAAGCCCCTTCGCTAACGAGCCCTTCCCCCCGCAGTGCGCTATGGCCGTTTCGACCCCGAGGACCAGCGCAGCCGGCACTGCCCCTACCTGGACACCATCAACAAGTGAGGGGGGGGAGCGTTTTGGGGTCCCCCGGGGGCTCCCTGTCCCCCCGGGTGCCCCCCCAGCCCACCCGCAGCTCTGTCCCCACCCCAGGAGCGTCCTGGATTTCGATTTCGAGAAGCTCTGCTCCATCTCGCTGTCCCACATCAACGTCTACGCCTGCCTCGTCTGCGGGAAGTATTTCCAGGGTGAGCCCTGGCCCAGGGACTGGGGCTCTGCTGGGGGGGACGTGGGGGACACCCTGGGGCCGGGGTGCTGCTGGGGGGGATGTGGGGGACACCCTGGGGCCAGCATGCTGTCAGGGGACACAAAGGGGACACCCAAAGGCCAGGGTGCTGTCTGGGGGGGGACACAGGGACCCTCAGGGTGAGCAGAAGCAGCCCCAGATGTGGGTGAGGAATTGCTTCTGCCCCATCTCTGTCTTCTCGTGACGTTTCTGTCCCCCCTCCCTCCTTTCTGGGGACCCGAGCCCCCCCCCCGTGCCCCCCCCATCTCCCCCCGGTGCCCCCCACCCCCCTCCCTGACCCCCTCCTCTCCCCCACAGGCCGCGGGCTGAAGTCTCATGCCTACATCCACAGCGTGCAGTTTAGCCACCACGTCTTCCTCAACCTCCACACCCTCAAGTTTTACTGTCTGCCCGATAACTACGAGATCATCGACTCCTCACTGGAGGACATCACGGTGTGTCGAGGGGGAGGCCGAGCCACCCCGGGGGGGTTCGGTTTCGTGCCCCCCGCCCTTTTCTGACACCGTTTCTCCTGCAGTACGTGCTGAAGCCCACCTTCACTGCGCAGCAGATCACCAACCTGGACAAGCAGGCCAAGCTCTCCCGCGCCTACGACGGCACCACGTACCTGCCTGGCATCGTGGGGCTCAACAACATCAAAGCCAACGACTACGCCAACGCCGTCCTCCAGGTATCGCTGCGGTGGCGGGGGGGCTCCAGGCTTCATTTTTGGGGTGAAAACCCCGCAAATCCTCACCCTGGGAGTGACAGGGATGCTTCCCGGCTCCTCTCTCCGCAGGCTTTATCCAACGTTCCGCCGTTGAGGAATTATTTTTTGGAGGAGGAGAACTACAAAAGCATCCAGCGCCCGCCCGGGGACATCATGTTCCTGCTGGTGCAGCGTTTCGGGGAGCTGATGCGGAAACTGTGGAACCCCCGGAACTTCAAAGCTCACGTCTCGCCCCACGAGATGCTGCAGGCTGTGGTCCTCTGCAGTAAGAAGAACTTCCAGATCACCAAGCAAGGTGAGGAACGGGATGGGATGGGGTGGGGGGGGGCTCTGGATCCGGCCCTTCCCCGGTTCTGACCTCTGCTCCTGTTCGTAGGGGACGGGGTGGATTTCCTCTCCTGGTTCCTGAACGCGCTGCACTCGGCCCTGGGCGGCACGAAGAAGAAGAAGAAGAGTGAGCAGAGGGCGATGAAGGCCCTTTGTTCCCTCGGGGCGCCCCGCTCGGGTGACGCTTGTCACCCCTGGTCCCCCACCGATGTCTTTCTGTCCCCGCAGCCATCGTCACTGACGTCTTTCAGGGCTCCATGCGCATCTTCACCAAAAAGCTGCCTCACCCGGATCTGGTAAGTACGTGGAGAGATGAAGCGGGGGGTGTTCTCGCCCCTGTGGGGGTCCACAAGCCTCCCCCCCCCGCGCCTCTGACCCCCGTCTCCCGCAGCCAGCCGAGGAGAAGGCGCAGCTCCTGCAGAACACCGAGTACCAGGAGATGATGGTGGAATCCACCTTCATGTACCTGACGTTGGACCTTCCCACCGCCCCGCTCTACAAGGACGAGAAAGAGCAGCTGATCATCCCCCAGGTGCCCCTCTTCAGCATCTTGGCCAAATTCAACGGCGCCACCGAGAAGGAGTACAAAACCTACAAGGAGAACTTTCTGAAGCGCTTCCAGCTCACCAAGCTGCCTCCCTACCTCATCTTCTGCATCAAGCGCTTCACCAAGAACAACTTCTTCGTGGAGAAGAACCCCACCATCGTCAACTTCCCCATCACGTGAGCGATGGAGAGCCCTGGGTGGGCACTTGGGGTCCCCATCTCCCTTCCCCTGTGCCCTGTTGGGGGCTTGGGAGCATCTGGGGGGGGGGTTGGGAGCATCTGGGGGGGGGGTGAGAGCATTGACGGGGGGGTTGGAAGTATCTGGGGGGGGGTCTGAGAGCATCTGGGGGGGACTGAAGGCACCTAAGGAGGGTTTGAGAACACCTAGGTGAGGTTTGGAGACATCTAAGGGGTGTTGGGAGCATCTGGGGGGGTGCTGTGGGGGGTGCAGGGGTTCCTCTGAGGTCCGGGTGCTGGGGGTACCCTGCTGAGGGGTGCTGGGGGGGTCCCCAGGAACGTGGACCTGCGGGAGTACCTGTCGGAGGAGGTGCAGGCGGCGCACGCCAACACCACCTACGACCTCATTGCCAACATCGTGCACGACGGGAAACCCTCCGAGGGCTCTTACCGCATCCACGTGCTGCACCACGTGAGTGTCCCTCATCCCTGAGGTGGGGGGGGGGGATGGTGACAAGGGGGGGGTGGCCCCTTTGGTGTCACCTCCGTCCCCTCGCAGGGCACCGGGAAGTGGTACGAGCTGCAGGACCTGCAGGTGACCGACATCTTGCCACAGATGATCACCCTCTCAGAGGCCTACATCCAGGTGAGGGGCTTCAGTGACAGCGAGGGGGGGTCCCGGGGGACGCTCGTCGCCCCCCCAGATTGTCCCCTTGCCCCCCACTGACCACCCCTCTGCCTCGCTCTGCCGCAGATCTGGAAGCGGCGCGAGGAGGATGAGACGAACCAACAAGGCGCCTGAGCCCCTCGGGGACACCTGCAGCCCCCTCTGCGGGTGCCTGTGTCCCCCCTGGGGGCACCCACAGCCCCCCCGGGGGCACCCAAGCCCCCACCCCGGTGCCCCCCGCCCCCATTAAAGCTCACCCGCTGTATTTTTGTAACCGCTCTTCCGCCTTCCCTCCTCTTTGGGTGTGGGGGGGGTGTCGTGGTTTTCGCAGTTGCTGGGAGGTGTGATAATTCGTCTGCTTTCCGAGAAAGCTGCCCCCCCACTGCACCCTGTCACCCTCCCTCCTGCACCCTGAAACACCCTGAAAGAATGGGGAAACTGAGGCAGGGCGGTATCCAAGCTTTATTTGGGGGCTGGGGGTGAGGGGGATTCTCCTGTCCCCCCTCCTACATCCAGACGTGCTCCTGGCAGTGCTGCAGGGCCTAGGGGAGAGTGGGGGGTGAGTTGGGGGGCGAGGCGGGTGCCAGCCCCCCCCCCCAGTGTCCCCTTTGTCCCCCCCCAGTCCCCCACGCACCTGGCAGCGGCGGGCGGCCTCAGGGCTGGAGCACCAGTAGGTGGGACCCAGGGCACAGGGCCCCACTTTTGGGGACAGTGCGAGGAGGTCCTGGGGCGGGGGCACGGGTGTCAGGGGGGGCCCCAGTTCCTCCCCAGGGCTGGGACACCCCCCCCAGGGTTGGGACACCCCCCCCAAGCCCCCTCCCCAGGGCTGCGCTGTCCTTGCTGTGTCCCTTGGGGCTGTGGTACTCGTGTTGCCCCCCCCACCTTGGGGGGTTCTGTACCTGGTGTGTCCCCTGGGGGCTGTGACACCCTTGGGGACCCTGACACATTCTCTGAGGGGGGGTGGGGATGACACCTTTTGGGGACCTCACTGTGTCCCCCCGGGGCTCGTGATGCCCCACAGCACCCTCTCAGGGACGTGACACCCCCTCAGGGCTGTGGCACCCCGGGACGTGTCCCCTGGGGCTGTGACATCGCTGGGGACCGTGACCCCCCCCCAGCACGTCCCCGAGAGCTCGCCCTGCAGCGCTGCCCCCTCCCTGTCACCCCGCTCACCTCGGTGCCGGCACAAGCGCCCGCCGGTGGGGCCGCGGTGTCCCCGAGGGGATGCCGGGGAGGGGACAACGAGGGGTAACCGTCCTCGGGGCGGCAGGCGAGGAGCGTGTGGCAGAGCAGGCGGGGGACCAGGCGCCCCAGCACCCCCTCCAGCGCCAGCACCGCGTACCGCTGCGCCAGGCACTGGCAAGCGCCCGCCACCACCGCCGGCAGCACCCGGCACAGCTGTGTCGCCGCCACGGCCAACTTTTCCTTGGGGATGGCGGCCTCGGCGCGGGCCAGGAAGGTGCGGCACAGCCAGCACAGCGGCAACGGCACGGGCAGGGCCTCGCTGGCGGCGACCTGGGGACGGGCGTTCACTCTGGAGACTAATGGTGGAGCCACGGCCCTGCTGGTGCCCACGTAGACCCCCATTCGGGGTGCCCACGGTGGCACCCAGCAGACCCCGTGTCTGTGCCCCCCCCGGCCCCGGAGGCGCCGTACCTGCAGGCGGGTGCCGAGTGCCACGAGGGGGGGCACGGCCGGGGTCCCCCCCGGCTCCCCCGGGCAGAGCTCCAGGCGGGCACAGACGGCCGAGGGCTTCTGGGAGGGAGCGGGAGGGCAGCCAGTGTGGGGCACCCCCCACCCTGAGGGGACCTGGGTGCCACGGTGGCCCCAAGCCCCCCCAGGTGGCCCCAGATGGACAGGGGCCCCCAGCACCCCCGGTCACCCAGCTGGCATGACGTCCCCAGTCCCCCCAGCACCCCAGGGTGTCTGCAGCCAATGTGGTGTCCCCAAACCCCCCCTCCCAGCACCCCGAGGTGTCCCCAGCTGACACGGTGTCCCCCAGCACCCCAAGGTGCCCCTGGCCAGTGTGGACCCCCAGCACCCAGAAATGTCCCCAGTCCGCCCCAGCACCCTGGGTGCGCCGTCCCCCAGCCGACGCGGTGCCCCCGATCCCCCCCCCCGGGACCGCAGCACCCGTGGGTGCCCACTCACGAGGTGCCCCTCAAGGTCAGCGAGGAGGAGGCTGAAGAACTCGTGCACCAGGGTCTGGCAGCCCGGCACCATTGTGGGCACCGGCAGCGCCGCGCACTCCCGCCGCAGGAAACCCTCCACGGCCGCCTGCGCCCACAGCCACCGATGGCACCCGCGGGGGCACCCACAGTGGCCACCCCGGGCCCCCCCCCCCCCCATCCCCATGAGCACCTTGGTGGCCGACTCGTTGGCCATGCGGGCGAGGAGGGTGACGATCTGCTGGCAGTCGGCGCAGACGTCCTGCGAGAGGTGGCACGCGGGACTTGGGTGGGGGGACGTGGGGTGGGGGGGGTGGGGGGCGGGGGGAGGTGAGCTCAGGGACGCGGGACGTGGGGTGGGGGGACGTGGGGTGGGGACAGGGGTGTATGGGGAGCATACGGGGTTATGGGGACATACGGGGGTGGGGACAAGGGGGGGACACGGGGGGGGCATGGGGCGATGGGGCAGGGGTTGGGGGGCAAGGGGTGACGGGGGAGGGGCGAGGGGTGCTCACCGTGTCCGGGGGTGCCCAGGCGTGGCGGGCGCAGTGCCCCAGGGCCCCGCAGCGCAGCGCTGTCTCCCAGCTCTGGCACCAGGTGGCGGGGGGCACCCCGCAGCGCCCCCCCGGCCCCCCCAGCCCTGCGACCGCTGTCAGCGCCCGGCACCCCCACCCCAGCCTCGGGGGGCACCTAGGCATCCGGAACCCCGCAATACCCCCCAAGGTGCCCCGCCCCACCCCAAGAGGGGACCCAGGTATCTGGGACACCCCCCCCCCCAAGGGCCCCTTTCCCCCCCCCCCCAGCCTCAAGAGGGGACCCAGGTGTGGGGGGGCCCTTCACCCCCGCTGTGGGTCCTCCCCCACCCCCGGCCCAGCCCTGGGGAGGGACCCCCGCTCCACCATAGGGCCCATGGGGGGCACCCAGCCCTGGGGGGGCACCCAGCTTTGGGGGGAGCACCCCGCCCTGGGGGGGCAGGGGTCCCTACCTGGGGTGGCACAGAGCAGGGCGAGGAGCAGTGTGGGTGCGGGTGCCATGGCAGCGCTGGCGGGGCCGAACCCTGCGGCCTCTTATAGCCCCGGTGGGAGGTGGCCACTGGGACGGTGCCAGCGCCGTGGGGACACGTGCACCCCGGGGACACCGGGGGGGCTGCCACCCCCTCCCCCGCCCCGTGGCCCTGTGTCCCCCCTGGCCGTGTCCCCAGTGGGGTCCCCATGTCCCCGGTGTCCCCCCATGGCCCTCTCCCCGTTGGGGTCCCATGGCCCCCATGGCCCCCTGTGGCCCCGTCCCCGATGGGGTCCCCATGTCCCCCGTGTCCCTGTCCCTGTTGGGGTCCCCGTGCCCCCGTCCCACCCCAGGGCCCGCGGTGGCCCAGGACAGACACGGTGCCGCTCCTGCGGTGACAGACTTTATTGAGCTGGAAGGGACGGGGTGGCCGTGGCACGGGGGACGGCGTGGGGGGACGCTGGTGACGTCGGAGCTGGCTGGTGCCTGGGGGCAGAGGGGTGGCAGTGGGGACGGGGCACCCATGGGCGCTGTGTCCCCACGTCCCCCGTGTTGTCCCTGTGTCACCACACCCCCACGGCCCCCCACCTCCTCAAGTCCCATGCCCCCCATGTCCCCCCACCCCTCCACACCCCCACACTCCCATGTCCCCCCATGTCCCCATATATGATGTCTCCCTGTCCCCAAACCCCTGTGTGCCCCCACAACCCCCCTGTACTTCATGTCCCCGTGTCCCCATACCCCCACATCCCCCATCCCATGTCCCCCCAAACCCCCGTGTCCCCCCACAACCCCCCTGTACCCTGTGTCCCCGTGCCACCGTACCACAATATCCCTCTATCCCCATGTCCCCCCTTGTCCCCTGTACCCCATGTCCCCGTGTCCCCATCCCTCCATGTCCCCCATGCCCCCCACGCCCCCATGTCCCACATCCCCCCTTGTCCCCTTACCCTCATGTCCCCCATGTCCCCCATGTCCCCGTGTCCCCCACACCCCCTTGTCCCCCCATTCCTGTTCCCTCATGTGCCTCCCAATGCCCCCGTACCCCATGTCCCCCATCCCCATGTCCCCTTACCCCCACACCCCCGCGTCCCCCACAACCCCCCTTGTCCCCTGAACCCCTTGTCCCCTGTCCCCATTCCCTCATGTCCCCCCAACCCCATGTCCCCCATCCCCATGTCCCCTTACCCCCACGTCCCCCACGCCACCCCTCCCCCCACTGTGCCAGCACCCATGGGTGCCCCCCCCCGCGCCCTGCCCTTCCCGTCAGCACTTCGAGGCGCCGCGTCCCCGCCCTGCGCTCGAGGGCCCTCGTGGGTCGGGGTGCGGCCGGGCCGGGGGGTGCCGGGGGGGGGGACACGGGGACACGCGAGGGGCTCACCTGGCTCAGGGCTGGGGGCTGCACCAGTGCAGGTGGGCGCAGAGGCGGGCGGGGTCCTGGTGCTGCCGCAGAGCCTCCTCGATGGGTGCCAGGGAGTGGTGCAGCAGGCGGCGGCACAGCTTCGCGCCCACCCACAGGTGTCCGCAGATGCGGTGGGTGACACGCGCCACCCCCCCCTGCGGCACACGTCAGCACCCTGCGTGGCGCGGGGGGGGGGTGGGGGGCGTGCAGGGGGGCTTTGCGCGAGGGGCTTTGCACGAGGGGCGTTGCCTTGCACGGGGGCGTTGCACAAGGGTGTTGCACGGGGGGGGTATCGTTGCACAAGGGGCCTCACGCGGGGCTATCGCCTTGCACAAGGGCACTGCACGAAAGGGGTAGCACGCCGCACGAGGGCCTGCACAAGGAGCATCCCTGCACACGTGGGCTTTGCACGGGCATCACCTTGCACGGGGGCATTGCACGAGTGGCATCTCATGGAGGGGGGGTCACCTTGCACGAGGGGCATTGCACGGGGGGGGGGCATCACATACGGAGCATCGCCTTGCATGAGAGCATTGCATGGGGGGGGGTATCGCCTTGCACGAGGGTGTTGCACGGGGGGGTATCGCCTTGCACAGGGGCATTACCCAGGGGTAGCGCCTGGGGGCATCACGGGGGGGGGGGCATTGCCTTGCACGAGGGCACCTCGGCACGGGGGAGCGTTGCACGAGGGCAGTGTCTGGCACGAGGGCACCGCGTGTGTCGTGTGTCCCCCCCGCCCCGTCTCACCTTGTCGTTGGGGTCGACCATGACCTTCCTGAGCGCCTTCACCACGCGCTGGCAGATGGCGCAGCGCAGGATGCCGGGGGACACGCCCTCCCCGCTCTGCACACCTGGGTCTCAGCACCCAGTGCCCACCAGTGCCCACCAGTGCTCCCCAGTGCCACCCCAGTGCCCACTAGTGCCCACCAGTGCCACCCCAGTGCCAGCCCAGTGCCCACCAGTGCTCCCCAGTGCTCCCCAGTGCCCCCCAGTTCCCACCCAGTGTCCCCTCAGTGCCGCCCCGGTCCCTCTCCTGGTGCCCCCCCAGCCCCTCGCCCCCCGCCCTCCCATGTCCCCTCACCATGATGTCATCGTCACTCGGCTGCAGCCTGTCCTGGGTGTCGGGGGGGTGCTGGAACCTCAGGGCGCCCGGGTGGGGCCCCCCAGCACCCACCAGCAGGGTGCCCGGGGGGGGGGCCTCAGCCCCCAGCAGCGGCAGGGCTGGGCAGTGCCACGTCAGGGGACATGTTCCCGCGCCCCCTTCCCTGCCCCCAGGTCCCTGTCCCTGGCACCCCCCACCCTCCTGTCCCCCCATGTCCCCATCACCCCGGGCCTCACGTCCCCATGGCTGTGTCCCCACCTTGTCCCCATGCCCCCCTCCATGTCCCCCCATCCCCATCCCTCTGTGTCCCCCCTGTCCCCACCCTGTGTCCCCCCGTCCCCCTGTCCCCCCATCCCCACCCCATCCCCATGTCCCCCCCCCGGTCCACATCCCTCTGTGTCCCCCCGTCCCCACCCCATGTCCCCCCCATCCCCACCCCATGTCCCCTCCATCCCCATGTCCCCCCCGTCCCCACCCCATGTCCCTCATCCCCATGTCCCCCCGTCCCCACCCCACCAAAGACCCCCGTCCCCACCCCATGTCCCCCCCATCCCCATGTCCCAGTCGCTCTGGTCCCTGTCCCCCCTGTCCAGGTCCCCATGCCCCCCCTCCCCGTGGGGTTCCCCACCGGTGACCCCGGCGAGCAGGGCCAGCAGCAGTGGGGCCATGGCTGCCGGTCCCCAAGCCCCGGGGGACATTTATGTCCCTGCAGAGTGGGGTGGCACCCAGGATGACACAGGAAGGGGCCCCCCCCAAAACCACGGCGGCTGTAGCGGGGGGGCCCAGGGGACCCAGACATCCGGGAACGGCGGCCCCCGGTCCTGTCTGCTGGGGGGCACAGGGGGGATGGGGGGGGACAGGGGGGATGGGGGCGTCCCCGGGGACCTGGGGGACATGGGGGGGCATCGGGGGGGGACATTGGGGGAGAAGAGGAGACCATGGGGGCATGGGGGGGGCATTGTGGGGCAACACTGGGGGGACATTGGGGGGGAGGAGGCCATGGGGACTTGGGGGACACTGGGGGGACATTGGGGGACACAAGAGGAGACCATGGGGCATGGGGGGGCATTGAGGGGGGGACATTGAGGGGGGGACAAGAGGAAACCCTGGGGACTTGGGGGACACTGGGGGGACATTGGGGGGGGACATTGAGGGGGGGACACCGGGGGGACAAGAGGAGACCATGGGGCCATGGGGCACATTGGGGGGGGCACTGGGGGGACAAGGACAGAGCAGGGGGACCTGGGGGGCCAAAGGGGAAGGCCAGGAAGGACCTGGGGGAGTTTGGGGCTGGGGGGTGACAAGGGGACACCGTGGGACTGCAGGGGACATGGGGGGCAGGGCCCCTCTCCTCTTCCCGGCAAGTCCTGGGCCCACCGCAAACCCCAAAGCCACAGGAGGGGGGATGAGACACGGGGGGGGCTGTCCCTGCCCCCCGCTTCCTGTCCTTGTCTGCCCCGTGAACCCACAAACCTGCGTCACCCCGTGCCCCCCTTCTTCCTGGGGGGGGACGGGGAGGGACAGGGGGACCCCCAGCATCCCCATTACCCCCCAGCACCCCTGTTACCCCCCAGCACCCCCATTACCCCCGTTACCCCCAGCACCTCCAGTGCTCCCAGTCCCCCAATAACCCCCAGTCCCCCTGTTACCCCCCCAGTACCCCCAGTACGTCCCAGCACCCCTGTACGTCCCAGTATCCCCAGCACCCCCAATACCCCTGTTACCCCCCAGCACCCCCTTACCCCCAGCACTCCCCGTTACCCCCCATCACCCCCCGGCCCCCCCCGGCCCCCCCGTGCCAAGATGGCGGCGCCCGCGGCTGCGCGTGCCCTGTGGATGGGGGCGGGGGGGCACCGGGGGGGGGGCAGCAGGGGCTCCAGGCATGGGGGGGTCTGGGCTGGGGGGGATGTGGGCATGGGGGGCTCTGGGGACACTGGGTGAGGGGGAGCACCAGGGACACGGGGTGTGGGGGGACACCAGCTATGGGGGACACAGTTCGGGGGGCACCGGCGACACGGGGTGTGGGGGGGACACGGGGTGTGGGGGACACCGGTCGCAGGAGGCCACAGGGACCCCACGGGTGAGGGGCTCCAGCGATGGGGGCTCCGCGCTGGTGACAGCGGGCAGGGGGTCACGGGGGGGGCTCCAGGCATGGGGTACCCTGGGGACACCAGCCCTGGGGGGGCACGGGGGGACCAGGCAGGGCCAGGCCCCACCCCAGGGTGCTGCTGCGGGGTGCGCGCTGTCCCTCACCCGTCACCTCACCAGGCGGTGCCCCGCGTCTGGCCCGTCCCCACGGCCCCCCGGCACCTCCACACCACCCCCGCCTGCCTCAAGGTAAGCCCCGGGGGTGCCCCCTCCCCACCGCTCCCGCAGGGTGTCCCCCCTCTGACACCTCCGTCCCCACAGACGCGGGCGGCGCGGGTGCGTGTGGGCAAAGGGGACAAGCCGGTGACCTACGAGAAGGCGCACGCCCCCCACTACATCACCCACTGCAAGGGCTGGCTCTCCCAGCACACCGGTGGGTCACCGGGGGGGACACACACTGTGACGTGGGGACGGGGACGTGTGGGGCGCCCGTGGGCGTCGCGGGGATGGGGCTGGCTGCGGGGACGTGTGGGGCACGGTGGGGACGGGCCACGGGGCGCGGTGGGGGACTCGTGGGGCACACAGTCACGGCGGGGCCGACGTCACCCATGACGGGCGCGGCGATGCCGACGCCGACCGTGTCTGTGCCCGCAGGGAACCTGGCCGGGGAGCCGGGCGCGGCGGAGCGGGTGGTGGAGGACGCCTTCCTGCGCCGCTTCCTCTACGGCACCTTCCCCGGCATCCTGGCCGACGAGGCCGTGCTGAAGCGCCGCGCCAACCTGCTGGTGGTCTGCGCCGTGCTGGCGCGGGGCCTGCCGCCCGCCAAGCTCTACTTCCTGGTGGGCTACGCCGAGACCCTGCTCACCCACTTCTACAAGTGCCCCGTGCGCCTGGAGCTGCAGACGGTGCCCGCCAAGGTGGTCTACAAGTACCTCTAGTGCCGGGGGGAATAAAGCCGGGCTCTGCGCCCACCCTGCCCCACCGGCAGGTCTCGGAGGGTTTTTGGGGGGGGCACCCGGCACCGGGGGGTGGTCCCGGCCCCGCGATGGCCCCGTGCCCCACGGGGCTCCGTCCCCTCACGCCCCACATGTCCCCATCCCCGTGGTGCCCACGCATCCCGGCCCCGTGCCCCCGTCCCCCCGTGACGCGTCAGAGCCGAGGTGCGGTTTCTCTCTACGACACCCCCACCCCCCCCCGCCCCAGCCTGTCCCAGTTAAACCCAGTCTCGAATCTGAGAAAACCAGTTTAAATATGACAGCAGTAGAAAAAGCAGCGGTGGGAGGGGGCGGTGAGGGCCAGTGGGGCTCAGCCCTGCCCAGGGACCGTGGCCTTGTCCTTGTCCTCGAAGCAGGGGTTGCTGAGGGCCAGCCCCGCACCCTGCTCTGAGCCGGCCACCGCGTCCTCCCTCGTGTCCCCTGCCGCGTCCCCCGCCGGCACCCGCGGGCTGGGTCCTGTGGGGACAAGAGGGGACAGTGCCAGGCTGCCTCCCGGGCAGGGGGACACCGGGGACAGGGCACCGCCCCGGGGAGGGGACGGGGGGGGGTCGTACCCATGTAGCTGAGGAGGACGGGGAGGAAGACGAGGCCGTGGGCCAGCCCCACCAGCGTGATGATGAGGTTGAGGCGGAAGAAGAAGATCTGGATGAGCTGGGCCTTGGCGAAGGCCAGCACCACGATGCCGGGCAGGTTGGTCATGGCCACCCCGGCCCCCACCTGCGCCCAGGACAGGGTCAGCGACAGCCGGGTCGCCCTGTCCCTCCCGTCCCCGGGGAGGCCAGGGGCCCGTGCGGCCGTCGCCCCCCCCGCCCAGTGCCCACCTTGCTGCCCATGTTGACGGTGGCCTTGGCGGCTCGTTCCACCCGGCTGGGCTGGGTGCTGTGGGCGAAGGCGCAGGTGAGGTGGGACACGAACTCCACCGAGATGCCCACGGCCTGCGGGGACGGGCTGTCACCCAAGGGCACCCACGGGTGCTCCCTGGGGCGGGGTGCCCACCCTGCTGGCCCCGTGTCCTCATGCCACCCGCGTGTCCCCGTGCCATCTGACGTTCCGGTCCCTGGTGCCACCCATGCTCTGTCCCTCTGTCACCCTGTGTGTCCCAGGTCCCCCTGTACCCCCAAGCCACCCGACGCGCCCCTCAATCCCCGTGCCGCCCCACATGCTCTGTGTCCCCGTGCCACCCCATGTTCCCTGCACCACAACAAGGTCGATGAGAGCCACGGTGTTGTTGGGGACCCCGTCCCTGCATCTGCACCGGTGACCCCAGTGGGGGTTTGCGGGGGGGGACGGGGGACGGACGACGACGACACCCCATACGTGTGGGGGACGCTCTGTCGGGCTGGTGCCACCCACTCATTGCTGGCAGCTGCCTGGTTCTGCCTGCGCTGCCCTCACACCCGTTGCCTGTCGGTGCTTCGTTAGCCGGCGCTTAATTTCCTGCCCCCTCCCTCTGCGAGCTGTGGGGAGGGTGATCCCTCCTGGCTCTGTGGGAGCAGAGTGGGGTGCTCCCTGTGCCCCCCACCCCGGGTCATCCAACCCTGTCCTCAGGCACCCAAAGGTGAAAAATCTGCCCCGAGGGGAGGGGAGCAACCAGAGTGATGGGAGCAAATTAAAATCACCACTGGCCTCCACGTTCCCCTGAGAAACGGTTTTGTGTGGCTGGCAGGGTTTTGGGGTTTCGCTGAGGGTGTTTGGGGGGGGCAGACACCCCACCCACATCCTCCTTCCAGAGGGGCTCTGGGTGCTGGCGCTGCCCTGAGTCCAAGCGACAGTGGAAAGAGCTGTGGTGGGGGAGGCGAGGCCTCCAGCCCCACACGCCGGGCGACAGATTAAATAAAGCTCCTCTCCCAACGCCATGCAGTGCCCTCCTGGAGGAAACGGCGCGGGCAAAGCCGCCGGCTGCTCTCGGTTGCTTTTGGTTTGGTTTTTTTTTTTTTTTTTTTGCCACTGCTGGTGTTTGCAGCATCCTCGAATGTCCTGCGCTGCTGCTGGGGTGGCGGGGGGGGGGGGACGACAACGGCTCGTGGTGGGCAGAGCGGCTGGGGGTTTGCGGGGGGGAGTCCTGGCTCAGAGGCCAATCTGTGCTGGGGTGGGAGCCTTGATTTGGGGCTTTTGTTCCCCTCCGCTTTGGTTCTGGCCTCAGAAGTGGTCACAGTCTCTAGGAGGTGGTCCCAGCCTCTATTTTCCCCCCGAGACAGAGCGCATCACACGCGTCCCACCGTGCGTCCTGCGTTTCCCAGCCCGGGCAGCAGCACCTGAGCTGATGGACACGCAGATTGCTTTGAGGTTGTCACCTAAAAAGGTACGAGCCAGACACCCCCCCACACCCCTCCCCCCCCACTTTCTAAACTTCTCGGGGAGGAGCCGAGGTCCAGCTGGGTCCAGGCTTGCGCGGAGGTTTATGGCTGAAGGATTACATGTGCAGCCCCGCATCAGCGTTTGCCTGCTGGAGACCCACGAAGGACGTTCACTGGGACAGTTTTGCAAAGCTGACAGGAAAAAAAAAAAAAATCGGTAATTTATTAAGGCGACAGATCTCAAAAGTTGGGAATTGCCACTGACGAATACACGTACGGCAGTAGCGCGAATGTTTGGTGCTAGCGCCGGCGAAATGCTATGGCAGGTGTTCGTCACCGTGTTTCCCCGTGTACTTCTTTAAGCTCGTTAGCGTATTCCGAGCCGGCAACTTTAACGGTCATTTCGCGGCACCGCGGCCGCCAGGATTCTGTGTCGAAACCGTTTGTCTGCTGAGTCCCGGTTCCTGCCGGGAAACTCGGGCAGGAATCTGTGGGGAATGCGGGGCTGGAGCTGCGGCCATGGGGCAGCTGGTGCGGGACGGGGCCGCTCCCGGGCTCGGTTCTCCTGCCTGTCTGGATGCGTGTGCGTATTCACACGTGCATCTTCATGCGTGTGCATCTTCACATGTGTGTGTCTTCACGTGTGTGCATCTTCACGCGTGTGCCGGTGCAGATTCTGGGTTCCCTTCCCTCTCTCTTGCAGGCTTGGAGCCAACGTTATTTTGCCCCGGGAATTTTCCATCGGCTTTGCTGCGTTGCCCGGACGTGGGCTCAGCGCGTGTCGTTAGGGCAGCGCGACGCCTGAGTCCAAACTGCCCGGGGGGGCTGGGGGGGGGGGGGGGGGGGGCGAGATAAAGCGAGCTGATGAAGCGAGATAAAGTGCGATGATAAGGCGGGATGATAAAGCGAAGTGGATGCCTGACACACGTCAGGTCTCAGAAATCAGGTTAATGCAGAGATCCTGCCATGGGTCTGCTGTCCTTCCCCCCCCCTCCCCAAAGCCAGGGCTGTGCTTGGGGGGCAGCAACAACCCTCCCCGGGGATGGATTCCCTGGGCTCTCCTGGGGAGAAGGACCCCAAAAATACCTGAAGGGGAACGGCTTTTTCCAGGCACCATAAGAGCTCCGCGTGTCACCTAAGATGCACGTGCTCGTCCCTGCACGGTGCCCCAAAGCATGAGCAGTGTGCGAGCTGCTCCGGCCGTGAGCACTGAGCCAGCGGCTGCGGTGCTCCGGTCGTGGTGGGATTCAGTGATTTTAAAGGTCTTTTTTTCAACCTTTTCTGTGATTTTTAGCCAATGAGGGTGCCACTACCACGCCCCCCTGCCAGCAGCATCACCCTGGCTTAGTGACCAGCAGGACTGAAAGCCTCGAGGGGCTCAGTGCCCCCCAGGAGGAGGCAGACAGGGAGGTGCTGCCCAGCATGGGGGGAACGGAGGGACAGACGGACATCTCGAGCCGGGAGAGCCGGGGCTGTCACCTGCAGCACAGACAGCGTGGAGGGGGGCACCGCGTGGAAGGGTGCTGCTGGTTTGCTCTGTCTGGTTGTGGGGGGGTAAAGCCGACAGGTTCCGTTCAGCAGCGCCCAGCAAGGGGATGGGGGCAAAGGACACAAAGTGAAGCACCGGACTCTGAGTGCGAGAAAATACTTGGATGTAAAGGTGAGAAAATGGTGGCAGCGCTCTCCCCCAGCCCTCACCTTTCTGCTGTGTTGCACGACCCTCAGGTTTTCCCCAATGTGCTGCAGCAGGGGATGCCTGGTGGGAGCCCACAGCCGAGGATTTCCTGTGGGAGCCCACGGCCGAGGATCTCTCGTGGGAGCCCACAGCCAAGGATCTCTCGTGGGAGCCCGCAGCCGAGGATCTCTCGTGAGAGTCCACGGCCGAGGATTTCCTGTGGGAGCCCACGGCCGAGGCTGCCCAGCTCTGCTGCAGGTAAGAGGAGCACATGTGGACAAAACCAGCCACAAGAAGATGCCCAACGATCTGGAGACGCACGGCAGGGACGAGCCCGGACACACGACGGGACCCATGGGAGACCTTCACTGCCCTGAGGCCTCTCGCTCTCTCTCTCTCTGCCTCCCCCCTTCCTCCTCCGCAGTGCCGGCTGCCCGACCCTCGCCCACCCACGAGCTCCCTGCGCTGGGTGCTGGTGGTGCACGCTGTTGTCAAACGCTTTCCAAGGGTTCGATGACGGCATGCACCACCAGCACACATCCTTCCTTGCCGCAGGCACCGGCTGTTCCTTGTTGGAGGCAGCTGCCTGTGGTAGCCCCTTTTTTTTTCCTCTCCTAGCCCAGCTCCCAAGTACAGGCAAGCACAGGCAAATCCAGAGCTCAACCTGCCGAGGGACCCTTGGGGTAAAACCTCCCCACGGGGAGAGGCCTGGGGGGCTCCGGACCCTTCCCGGCAGCGAAGCTCTGCCCCATCAGGTGCCAAAAAAGGGATGGGGAAGGGCGGGATGGAGGCGGCCTCCCCCTCAAATAAAAGCGATGCCAACAAGGTGCCCGTGCCACCCGGCTCTGCCCCGTCCTGGGGGGGGGTCCGGGTCCCCCCCGCTGCCACCACCTCCCCTCCCAGTGAGGCCCCCAGCAGCCTCCCACTCGCTTCCCGAGGCAGCGGCCGGCACACGCTTCTCTTTCGTAATGAAATAATTTATTTTCTAACAGTTGAACAATACAGAAGTATCCATATACACAGCAAAGGTCTTCTAAAACACATAGTTTCTAAAAATGCGTGTGCTAACTGTAATAAAAAGCACCATTAGATGGTTTTGACACAGGGTTCAAAATGGTATTTACAGCAGGAACCGAACGGCTGGAAAAAGAATTCATATTCTCCCGTCTGCCGCTCCCTGGCTCTGGACTGCCCAAAATAAAGCCGATGCCAGAGCGGGTTCGCTTCTCGGGAAGCAAAAGGAAAAAAAAGAAATGAGGAAAAAAAAAAAAAAAAGATGGAAAAGCGCAAATAAAACGTGTCAAAAAAAAAAAAAAAAAACCCAAACCAAACCCCACTGCCCAGATGATTCTGGTCGGGATGTTTTGGATGGTTGGCATGCCGCTAGGCCAGAGAAATTAAAATGATGAAACAAACCTCACGGGTTTTGGCCGGTGCCACGGCGGAGTGAGGCCGTGATGCTTCCTGGGGAGCAAACACGGAGCTGGGCTACGGCAGCTTTCCTCCCGGCACGGTGCGGCGTCCGGACCTGAGACCTGCTACAAATGAAGGCGGGCGATGCCCGAGCCTGTTGCTACGCCGGGGGGGACACGCACAAGTGGGGGAGCAAAGCACCGGGGTGGCGATCGGCTCCGGAGGGTTTCGGATAGAGCCCCGTTCCCGGCAGCTTCCCATTCTCCGCCTGGACGTGGCTCCCGTCTCTCGCCACCCAGGGACAGCGGTTGGGGATCTGCCCTCTGCAAGGAAAAAGAAAACAAAAACAACCCCAAAAAAGCGTGTTTTCGACTCACGCCCATCTGTGCAACGATCCGTTGTAAACACGGGGTGCGCGAGCGGCTCCTCCCGCCCCCTTTTTATTTTTTTATTTTAAATCACAATCTACAAAAATGTCTCTTCCTGCAGCTTATTTCTTAGGAATGCTGGTGGATCAGTGAATTCCAGGAAAAGGCTGGCACAGCCGCCGGGCACCTCGGCTGACAAAGAGACCGAAAAACCGCTGGAGACGGTCCCGGCCGCTCGCCAGGAATCAACCGTCGGGTTTCCAGCCTCATTCCAGGTTAGTGCATCGTTTCGGAGGGTTCCCGTTTCTCTTCGCCCTCGGGGGCTGGAGAGGAGCACGTCCCAACAGTGCAAAGGTCCGATAATTATTGGTTCGCATCGAGACAGGGAGAAAAAAAAAAGGGGGAAAAAATAGAACTCAAAAAGGCACAACACTGAAAAATAATAATAATTAATAATTTATGGCGAGTCAAAACCTTCAGACTCGCTCTAGCTACATGAGAACCAAAAAAAATAATCAACTGTTTTCTACCTCCTGTTGAACCCCGATGGTGCTTTCCCGACGTCTGACGTCGCCCTTCCCTGCTCAAAGGTGGGAAGATGTGTGAGGCTCCGGTGGGATTCCCGAGGCGGTTTCTGGAAGAGGGCGAGGGTGGGCTCTCGGCAAACATCTGCTGGAGCCACTGGCCTCAAAGTGCTGATATTCCACTTGCTTTTTCTCTGTGCTTTTCTTTTTTTTTTTTCTTTTTTTTCCTCTTTTTTTTTTTTTTTTTTTTAAAGTGTAGGGGTTTTGAGCTCGTGTGCCGAAGGTTGGCTGCCGGGACTCGGGCGTACCCGTGCTAAAAGCATCCGAGCCGCGGGTCAGTGCAAATCTGCCGGATGTGGGAAAATTCCGGCTGCTTTAAAAAAAAATATTAAAAAAAAAATCCCTCGTGGTTTTGATTTTTTCCCTCTTTTAAAACCCAGCAGGTGCAAAAAAAAAAAAAAAAAAAAAAAAAAAAGAGCTGAGACTTTGGAGTTTTTAGCAATCCGCTAGCCCCATCTCCCATCCTCTTGCTTCTCAAAGACTTCAAGTGATCCAAAAATAGCTTAAGGATGTTAAAAACTAACAAAAAACCCAACAACAACAACAAAAAAGAAAGTTTTATATTCATTCAGTCGTATTTTGCGGAGCATCTCGGTGGCTTTCGGCATTTTGGAAACTGCATTTCTTGAAGGGATTTGTGCAGACTGCATGCGGCCGCCCGGTTTTGTCTCCCACCGCTACGAAAAGCCCTCGGAGAGCCAAGCGGCTCCTTGCCAGGCGCCGATGGGGATGGAGCGAGAGGTTTGCCGAGGGGGCGGAAAAGACTTTCGACCGGCTCAAGGGGAAAAGAAACGTCTCTGTTAGCGGAACTCTACGTATCAAAGTTTCCAGAACATCTATAAAAGCAGCAAGTCGTAAGAACGTTTCTCTCCAGTACATAGAAAAATGAATAAATACTATTTATAGCTCACGTGTTTTCTGTACGTTTCCGTGTGCTCTCGGGTCACCGTCGGGGCGGTGGGAAGGGCTCTGGCCCTTTCTTGGCGTGTTCGGGTTTCCCTCCCTAAGGCGGCGACCGAAATCCTCCGCGAGCCTGTCTGAGCGGCCAAAAAGATCCCCGCCGGCCGGAGAAGTGCTTCGGACACGCCGGTGAAGGGGTCCCGTTGGGCGCCGACGGCCGGAAGCTGACCCGCTCCCCCTCACCGTCGGGTTATTGCTAAACTGTCGCACGATGGATTTGAACGGGGCCGGGCGTCGCTTCCGTAAAACAAATGAGGCATTGTCTTTTTTGTTTTTGTTTTTTTTTGTGCTAAAGGGATGGAGATAATCTTCATTCATCTCTCCGAGGTAGAAAAAAATTGTCCCCGAGACAAGAAGCATGAAAAGGAAATTCCAGGAGCGCTCGCCTAGAACAGTGATGTGCAGCCGCGACACGGGAGGTGGGACGTCGCACGGGACAGGGACGGGGACCGTTTGGTTTTAGGTAGGACAGAAAACTTCCCAGACCAAAGGCGTCCGACCCGAGGGTCTCTGAGAGGGGCGATGATGACTGCCGAGCCCTGCAGCCCCCCCGGAGCGGCGTTCCCCATGCGAATAAGGCTCCGGGAAGACGGCAGGGCCAGGCTGGGGTCTACGTGGCTGCGCTGCTACCCTGAATAATTAGAGTCGGCGGAGATGAGCGGCACAATCCCTGTGCCCGTCTGAGACGCGATGCGGCTGAAACACTCCGCTTGCTGCTGGTTGACTTGCCTCCGCGCTCCTCTGGATCTAAACTACCTGAGGGGCTGGCTCTGCCTTTGGATCCTCGCCCCAAAACTCTACATTCGAGCCCTGCCACCCATTACTGGGTACGTGATGTTGCTGGGCAAACGCAGAGTTGATCCGGAATACCGGGCGGTGACAGCAAGCCAAAAATCCCAGGGTTTTTGGGGTTGCTGCTACTGCTGGGATATTCTCGGGCGCATCAAAACGTGGCTGGAATGTACGGTCTCGCAGAGAGGAGTTTCCGGACGGGAAGAGAAGCTGGTGGATGCAAGTGGAGGCGAGCTCCGGGGAGCGGCATTGCCGCCTGCAGCCCCACGTGGTGTTTTGGGACTTCGGCAAAGCTTGGGTTCATTTCGGTTGACGGTACATTAATTTTTTTTTTTTTTTTTTTTTTTTTTAACGTGCAAGAGAATGGCGGGACGGTCCGGTGTGCTACCTAACAAGATCCAAAAGGGAAACAGCGACGGGTGAAACAGCTACGGGAGTTGCTTCTTACGGACCGAGACAAGGCTTGCGATTGCTCTGCGACTTCAACCTCTTCACGCCGGAGCTGGAATAACCCTCGTCGCTGCAGATGCTCTGCAGGCTCCCTCTTTCGTCTGAGTCGCTTGGGCTGCTGCTGCTGCTCCAGTCGAGGTCCGCGGGAAGGTCGTCCGTGCTCTCCACGTCCACGTCTATCTCTTCTGCAAGAGGAATGGTTAGTGTTACAACGTGGCCAGCCGGACCTCTCGCCAGCCGGCCCCGCTCCGCCCCGAGCGTGGGGGTCTCACCTCTATCCGAGTTGGAGCGCTCCGAGGAAACGGTGGATCCGATACTGTCCATCCTTATCCTCTCCATCCCCAGCTTCTCCAGCTGCCTTTTCAGGTGCCGCTGCTCCCGCTGCAGCTGGTCTATTTGGTGTACGGCTTTCCGGTTGAAGTCTTCAAGCTTCTGCAGGAGGACGAGAGAGAAAGCAGCCTGAGCTCCCCAACGTCCGTCTGCCCGTGCCCACCTCATCGTTTCTGCTACCGAAGTCATCTCAACGCAACCGCCACCAACTACTGAGGGGCTCCCCGGCTTCAGCGGGCACAGGACGTCGAGCACGCCGGTTGTACGGATGCAACTTTCATCCTCCCGTGAGCCGACAGAGGTCGAAGCAAGGCGCAAGCATCTGGCCCAGCAGTGGGGAGGTCTGGACCTGCCCCGAGGCCACTGGAGAGGGCACGGAAAGGACGGTTCCCCCCCTCCAAAGAGTTTAGCTGGAGCCAGCCCCACCCTATTTATATATTTTCAGAGTCTTTGATAACGAGGAAGTCGAACGCAGCCTGATGCCAGCGCTGCCCTCCTTATCTCTCAGCTCTGAATACGCCCAGGGAGGAGAGCCCGGCCGAGTCAGAGTCTAAAGGGCAAAGAGCGAAGTAGGAAATGCTCTGAAAAGAAAGGGAAAAAGCAGCTGTGCTCCAATCCTGCAGCCAGCCTCATCCCTAAGGCCTCTGGGCATTGCTGCAGCGTGGGGTACAACACAGAAATTCGGCTGTAGAGCGGTGCGGCCCTTGATAAGGGGAATCGCACGGACTCGCTGTGCCGACTGTGAGAGTGGCGACACTGACCCGGAGCAGCTCAACCTCCATCGGTGTTTCCAAAATAACATCCTGACCCGGCCGTTACCTTCGTCCTGCTTGAGGATCCAGATGCCCCATATGGTGGTGATGCTCTCGAAGCCAAGCTCATCACCCACCCAACGGGGATGGAGCCCA
The DNA here is from genome assembly GCF_028858705.1 of Grus americana. Taxonomy (NCBI): domain Eukaryota; kingdom Metazoa; phylum Chordata; class Aves; order Gruiformes; family Gruidae; genus Grus; species Grus americana. Next base: position 6,017,624 of record NC_072877.1, on the reverse strand, counting down.
ATTTATTGTGCCTCCCGCAGCGGGTGGGTTCATCAGCACCGAACGAGCTCAGGCTCACCTTGATGTGCAATTTGGCTTTCGTTAGTAAACTCAGGGTGGTGTGTCTGCTGGTCTCGGGTTCGAGCGGTACCAGCCCCTTCAGCTTCTCCAAACACAACCGCAGATGGGCACGCCTGGAAGAAGATCACACGACACGTTGAGCCTTCAGGTACCCGCTTCCCAAATGGCATTTCACCCTGGCGAGCAGAGATACTCGGGGTGGTTGGACACTAAAGCCAAACCAGACACCTTCCCACAGCTTCTGCACACGGGGCGAAAACTGCAGCCGGACAAAAGGACCTCTCCGAAAAACCCAACTCCAGCTTTGGCCAACCCCACCGACAAAACCCTGCCAGCGGCTTTCAGGCTGTCGGGCTGTTTGCTGGTGAGGAGCTGCCAAAGACCTCAATTTTTTGGGTGAGGGTATCCGCTTTTGGTCTTTCTCCTCACAAAAAGCTTCACTACAGGGATGCTGTCTGGTCACCACCTCACTCCATCAACAGCTGAAGCCGTCTGGGCTGAGGCCAAGCAGCTGTAAAGCCAGCACATCCCTTGGGAGCGCTTCCTTTCCCCATTTTTAGTAGGAATAGGCCAGTTTCAGATCCATTGCCTTGGCATGTGCGGTTCTGGTCAAAACAAAACCATGTCCCCGAGGGAACACCACGCTCCTCGGCTGCCCCAGTGCAGGAGCCTGCCAGGAATCCCTCCCTCCCTGGTTTGCGATGTAAACCACCCAGATTTTGCCTGCAGTAAAACGTAAGTTAATGCTTTATCGCTTGCATACCACTGCCGAGGGAAACCCCGGCTCCTCGAGGAAGTCCCTTTATCCGCGGATAAATGAGATGCTCCCAGCATGGGCCAGTTTCCCTTGTGTTCAGCTCTCCAGCCCCAAGATTTAGGTCACATTCTCGGGCATCGGTTGCAACACCCGCCTTTGAAATACCCGATCGACACAGGCAGCTGCAAATTGGGATTTTGCAAGTACCTGCCTATCTTGTTTTGGGGCGCGCTAGGAGTAAACAGGCATTTGCCTACACAAAGTACCCTCTGAATTACAATGCAAACAAAACACGTGGTCTTTACTCTTCGGGTAAATCCCAAACGCCGACGGGCTCAAAGATGAACCTTTGCAAAGATTATTTTCCTGAGCAGGGGGAGGAAGAGCTGCCCAGAGCGGTGCAGACCTGTCCGACTGCGCCGTGCCAGCTTACGAGTGATTTACTCGTGAGATCTATGGATAAGGAGCTGGCCCAGTCGTGCTCTGCGGGGGCTGTGGCAGCAAAATCGAAATCCTTGGCTACCTCTGCTAAAAAAAATAAATAAATACGCCTTGTCACGCTGGCCGTTCGCACCAGAAAAAAAACAACGAATGGAAAAAAACCAGCCCGCCCTGCCTAGCAGAAGTTACGCAGGGGGGAAAGTGGCAGCCACCCGCCCCGCTCGGCCAGCGCCGAGCGAGTTTCTGGATTACACAACGCCAACGCCGGAGTCAAAACTGGGGTTTCCAGCTTCGAAGTTAAAAGGCGCGGTGTCTATAAAAACGATTTTCTGCTACACTTCACCCGGCTGAAATTGCTGCCATGCTTAAAAACCCCCAGAAATCCCACTGGCTCATAATAATAAAAGAAAAAACCCCTTCGTTTCCTGGGCAAAGGACCTTCCAAGCCCATCGGCTCGTTTCATTGCGCTTGTCCTTATGCTCCGTGAGATACCCATGGTCCCATCACTCTCCCTCCCCAAGCTGCTCCTGGAGCCGGGGAGAAGGCAGCAAACTTTGGTAGAGGCCAAGATTTGCCGTCTCGACCGCCACAGGACGGGATCGGGGTCTCTCTAACATGGAGCGAAGGAAGAAGGAGCGCGTAACCTCTGTCCAGAGTGAAAGCTCATTTCTCTGGCCTGTTCGAAGGGGCGGAAAAGACAGAGCGTTTACTGCACTTGCTTGTGCAATGTTACCAACAGGATTTCGACATGGCTCTGGTCTAAACAAGGCAAGAGGGATGCAACATGAGCTTGAAGTAATCAAATGCTAATTTTCTTGGTCTTTTCAAATGAGGAATAAACATCCCTGGCCTTTTCTAACCCACGTTGCTTGGGACACGGGCAGTTCTGCCTCCAAAAGATCCAAACCGACCGAATTCACGCTGGCAGCAAGATTTGAGCCGTGTCCAAGCCACACCAAGAAAAAGAGCAGCCTCTCAAGGACACAAAGCCACCTTTCAGCCGGACGACAAAGACCAGACCACTCTGTCGCAAATAACCACGGTTACGTGCGTGCACATACCTACACCCCAACTGCAGGTGAGCAGAGAATGGCGGTCGTCCCACCGGCACGGGATTGCCCCGGGAATTGGGAGAAGGCTGGAAACCCTTCTCCCCTAGCAAGCTGAGAGGTGGGATGAAGGGTTTCACCAGCAAACTGGGAGCTGGCGGAGGAGATAAACGTCATTCCCACCTCCTTATTGCACAGCCGCTCCGGCAGCCAAGGACAGGGAAGGCTTCAAGTCCAAGTACTCACCTTGGGCGACATCAGGAACCTCCTTGGTGGCCACTTCATCCAGCCGTCCTGTCCCTTCCCTCCCGCTCCCCCCCCCAACGCCACCTTGGTTCCCCAACCCCGGTTCCCAACCCCTGGAAAAGCAGCGACTGACCCAAAGCCGGCTCCTAACAAGCCTCCAACACTGACCTGTTCTTTTCCATCTCGTTGTGCGTCGACCTGAAAAAAGAAAGAACAAGTTATTAACTCCTCCGTACGCTGCAATTAGGATTAATGCGCTGCCTTAGTAAATGATCCCCAGAAAAGTTGCAAACCTCGGGGGCTTGCAGAGCCGCTTAGTACCCTGGGGACAGCAAAAATGGCGGAAGGGACGCAAACAGCCCAGCGTGACAGAGAAGTTGCCAGATAAATGGGAATAAAAGGGTCAGTACAAGCATAATATGGGATTTTAACGCGGAGAGGATAGTGGTGGAGACGGCTCCACGGCAGCTTGGGTGCTTGGTGCCACCTTCGGGGACAGCGCACTGCTTTTTGAAGGCCGTGCAGCGTCCAGGAGGTTGCGTCTCGTGCTGGGAGCCCCAAACCAGCTCGGAACACGCCAGCCGTACAAGATGGTGACTGGGAGCCCCCAGAGTCTTGATGACATTCTTGCCTGTCTCCACCGCTCAGTCGGTTGGTCGTCTCTCAGCAAGTAAAGAAAAGATTCCCCGCGTCCAACAACGCATTAGCACCTCCTAAAGAGAGATGCCAAACCCAGGCGGGCGTTAAGTCCATTTACAAATTCCCCTGAAGCTCCTAATTTTGACAAAGCTGCTACTTATTTTTTCTCCGTTGAAACCTGGGACAGCTACACGAGGCCACGTTGCCCGTGACACCAGGACTGACACTTGGGGAAGAGCCACTTTCCTGCGCCAGGCTTCCTTAAAAGCTCAAGAGGCCACCTCGTTTTTCCTCGTTCAGGAAAAGTGTTGTTATGTGCCTGAAAACTTGTGAAAAACACCTACCGGGGAGCCCCCAGGCCCGATGCCAAAGGAAAAACAAGGGATGCCACTGACACATCAGTCAAAGATGCTTACCGGGGTCTTCCTCACTTTGCCAGTGGCATTTTGCGAGGGATCACCACCTCTCGGCGGCCACCGCAGCCCTCCCATCTTTCTAACGGGATTCATCTCAGCCCAGCTTCCCAGCTGGCACTGACTGAAACAATCTGCTCCCAAAGGCCAGCACAGAGTCCAAAAACATTTGATTCCAGCGAAGATGCTTCTCACTTAACCATTATCCTGACATGCCGGGGAACGGTGAGCTCTCCCCAGCAGAGCATCTGCAAACGGCCGGGAAGGACTCAGGTCCTCGGCTCCCGCGGGATTTCTCCTTTCAACTTTTCTCTGGCTGAAAGTCCCATGTTTTACAACGAGCCCTTCGCCGCAGCACTCGCAAACCTCGCGCAAAGTGATGAGCTGTTTGCACCCACGATTGCTAAGATTTAGAAGAAGGTCCCTCAGTTGATGGGTTTTATTTTTGGATAGCCTCCCGCTAACTGAAACCTCGCTGGTCAGCCCCAAAACTTGAGCTGATCGCGAGCGTTGCCTTCCAAACGTGGTCTTTCTTTCCTCCTGCAGACCGTAACAAAAAAGAAGGTAACGGCACGCAGCTAGGAGGTAACTGCAGCTACCCGTTCTCTTTTTAACACACCGCAGACCTTTGTTTTGCTGTTAGGATTCGCCTTAAGTGAAGAACAAGCTCCAAATCTTCCAAAAAGGAAATTCAGAGCACGCGCAGGCGCGACAAGCATCCACAAATTCACTTGGAGCCCGTTTGAGAGGAGACTGAGAGGCATCAGTGGCCTTCTGCTCCCCCGACAGCCCAGAAACCCCTGCGCAGGAGGGACCCCGGCTCGGGGAGACACCGGGATTCAGGGTCCAAATAAAACTCATGGGGCGTTCCGGGCGGTATTTATTGTTATGGCAGCTATCAAAGGTCAGCTGTCGCTGTGTCACACAGACAAGTTTGCTCCCAACCAGGAAAATGTGACATATCTAGTGACATCGCCGCGTTGCTCCTCCCTGGGCAAACAACCTAAAATAGGGTAGTGAGAAAGGAAGCGATCGGCCGCAGGTGACGTGTCGGGATGAACCTGCTCAGACTTCCCTCTGCCCGATGAAGTTTCCCTCGTAACCGTTTCGAGGGGCTGGATGTGCTGGTGCAGAGGGGGAACTCCGGAGCCAGCCCTCCCGAAAGTCAGCCGATAACTTCATCTCGATAATCCCCAAGTGATTTTAACATTATTAAAGTGACCAAATAAACCGCGCCGGGCGCTGGAAAGAAAGAATTCCATACAGTGACTCCGCTTTGACACAAGTTTCTGTTGTACAAAGCAGAAGAGTGAGCAAACAAAATGAGACACGGGAGCGTTAAGCAATTAATCCATGGGCCTGGGAGGCATAATTAAATATTCGCCGGAAAAAACCCAACCAAAACAAACCAAAAAACCCCCAGGCTGGTGGGACTTGCTCCTGCAGAACAACGCAGCTCCTCGGATCCGACTTCTTTAACTTGGACAAAAGACGTTTCAGTATTCCCGAGAACGAGCTGCGCATTTTTTAACATAATTTTTAACATATTTAACATCAGCGAGGAATAACCCGCGTCTGGATGGATTTGGGGAAGGATAATTAAGGAATTTCCTTTTAATTTAAGCGTCCAACAAAACCCAGCACTCGGCCAAAAGCGTTTGAGAAAAATCTCGCTGTCTTTAGGGAGAATCCTCACGGACCGAGAGCAGTTTCACTTCCCGAGCTTTGGCACAAGCAAAGCCCGAAATCAAAAGTCCAACTTCCACATTCCCTTCAGCGAACCCATCCGCCACGTCAGACGATTGCATGTTTCGGACCCGGGTTTGCCCAAGATGGGACGTTTCCCGTTTCCCCTCCCGTCTCACCGGGACGAACCGGGGAAGATGCCAGCCCGGCACGACCCCCATTTCGGGGTGTCGACAGAGGCGCGAAGGGGAAAGGGGTGGCCGGGTGCCGGTGGGTGGGCTGTGACGGCAGGACGGTGGCAGAGCCCGAGTGCCCGCTGACAGGAGGGTGTCCCCGTCCCCGTCCCCCCCCCAGCGCTGCCACACGCCCCCGTGACAGCAGGGCCTGACCGAGCCCCCCGGTGCCAGCAGCCCCACCCCCGCCCCCGGCCCTGACAGACCCCGGCACCCTGCCACGGCCGGGCCCAGCCTCGCCAGGCCTCGGGGCGCGTCCGCCCGGCCGCGATCGCTCCGCAGCTCCCGGTGCAGGGGACCCCCCCGCCCGGTACCGGCCGTTACCTGCTGCCGCCGCCGCCGCTCCTCCTGGCCTTGGCGCGGCGCCGCACGGCCTCCCCGTCCTTACCGCCGGGCGGCAGCGAAGCGTAACCGTGCTCGGCTTCTGCGGAGACACAACCGCGGGCCGCCCGTCACCGCCGGGCCCGGCCTGGGGCGGGGGGGGGGGGGAACACCGCCACCGGGCCGGGGGGGTGCGGGGGGGAACCGGTACCTCGCTCCCGCCTCTCCAGGTACTCGGCCGCCTCCAGCAGCATCTGGATGTTGAGGCCGCCGCAGGCCGCCATCTCGCCGCGCTGTGAGGGCCGGGCCGGGCCGGGAGCAGCGGCGGCGGCGGCGGCGGCGGGGGGGGGGGGCGGCGGCGGCGTCTGTCCGCCTCACCCGGCCGCTCTGCCAGGCCCCGCGCGCCGCCCCGCCCCCCGCCGCCGCTCATTGGACGGTGCCCCCCCCGCCGTTGCCTATTGGACGAAGGGTGAAGGAGGCCCCGCCCAGCATGGGCAGCGGGGGGAGGGCGGGAAGGGGCCGTGCCCGAGGCCACGCCCCGCGCTCGCTGTCATTGGGCGAGAGCGCCACGCCCTCCCGGCGTTGGCCCGGCCCCGAGCGACGCCCCGCCCACCCAGCCGCCGGTCTGGCCCTTCCCTTCCCGGCCGCCTCGCCCTATTGGGCGGCACGCCCTGCCACACCTCTCCCTAATGACTCACTTCCTGTCCGAGCAGCCAATGGCGGGGCGGGAACCGGAAAAGGGGCGGGGCGCTGGCCCCAGCTGGCAGCATGGGCTCGGCGGGGCGGGGGGACCGGGACCCCCCCGGGGCTGGGACCCCCCGCAGGCAGCCACCTCCCCCCCCCCGGAAGGACCTCGCCCCGGGGCAGCGACACCCCCAGGCACGGCCCCCCTCCCCCGCCAGGGCTGAGGGCCCCCCCTGCCAGGGTAGAGAGCACCCAAAGTCGTGTCCCCCCCCAAAATGGGGGCACCCCGTGCAGCACCCCAGAGCCCACAGCCCCCCCCAGACACGGGGCGCCCTCCCAGCCCCACTTCCTCCCCAAACCGATAACTGGGGGGGGGGGGCAAAAAGAACCACCCCCCCCATGCCCCCCCCCAGCACCTCCATTTTGGAGGGATTCCCTCAGCCCCCCCCAACGGGGGAGCTGGGCGTTAATTAGCAAAAAAAAGTTAATTAGCAAAAGACAGAAGCAAAGAAGCGAGCGGAACACGGGGCTGTCAGAAATCGCCCAGCCCAGCCGTTCAAAAAACAAACAAAATAAAGCAGGTTTTGGCAATAAACGGCCTCAAATGGGTGCTGCCGTGGCCACACGTGTTTTAATTTATTTGTATAAATTTATATAAATTTGTATAAATTATTTGCATGACACGGGAATTAAAACGTTTTGGGGCGTAAGGGCTCCCCACGCCATGTAACAGGATTGGGTAAACAACCAACTGGGTGTTTCCAGCAGCCTCCTTGCCCGCGTTTTATTGAAAATGATAAAAAGGAAAAAAAATATATATATATTTATAATGGGTTTTATTGTAACAGGGAACACGGTGCAACGTCAAAAAACAACGGAAAAAATACAACGAAATCCCGGCGAGGGAACAAACCACAAGGGATATTGTAAAAAAAGAAAAATAAAAAGATTTTGGGAAACGGTGAGTCGTGCCCGCTGCAGGGCAGGGTGACTGCGGCGGGATTTGCCGGGAATAACCCAAATTCCTCCGAAATCCGGTCTCCGAGCCGCCCGCGTGCGTGCGAGGAAGCGGAGTCCTTCTCGTCGGGCGGTTCTCTCCTCCCCCTGAGCGAGCCCGGAGTCAAGCGATGAAATCCAGCGGCCTGTTGAATCCTCCTTTTCTGTTCATGTACTGCCTGCGGCCGGAGGGACGGGACCGGCGTCAGCGGCGGGGACAAACCGTGACCCCCCCACCCCACCGGGGCTCACGGCCGCGGGGGAATCAAATTCCCTGTGGGGGGAAACGGAATTCCCGGCGGCTTTGCCCCGAGGAGGGCAGGAGGATCCCGGCACGTGCCGGGTCTGCGCCTGTCTGGTTAAAACAGAGACCAAACCCAAAGCCTGGCCAAAAAGTCGATTTTCCATCAAAAATGAAGCGGAATTAACAGAGCAGGGGGTTATTTTTGGGCCAGAAACAGGCAAACAGCATTGGTTAGGCAGGTTCGCTGCTCCGACCTGCTCAGGCTGCGCCCAGCGCGTGCTCTTTTCCTTCTCATCTCTCTGTTTTCACCATTTCCAAGAGAAACTGGAGGCCTCCCGCCTCTCTTTGACATAAAACCCACAAACTTTGCCTTTTTCCGAAGTTTCCTCCGCACTGCGTTATCTCGTCAAAGAAATTCTCTATCAAAAAAAAAAGGGCTGGGCACAAACCTGTACTTCCTCTTCTGGGACACATTGATGGCGTACGCATTTGCGGCACCATCCACCTTCTTTCCCTGAAAGATGTTAAGAAAAAAGGTCCCAAAATTCAGCATATTATCCCCCCAAAAGGCACGGCGACATCGCTGAGCCCGTCGGAGACGGCCGCGGGCTCCACCGCACCGATCTGCACTCACTTTTGTCGTGTCGAAAGAGGCAAAGCCCATCGTTTTCATCATCTCAATTTCCTCTTCCGTCTTGCCCTGCAAATCTTCCTCTGCCAAGGCAACAAAATAAAAAGAGTTCGACGAACGCAGCCATCGGGGTTCACCAAAAACATTTTAACTAAGCGCCCAGGAGCCCTCTGGGCCAGTCCCAACCCAAGCGGGGAACCCAGGACGTATTTTAAAGGATGAAAATCCCCCCCTCACCCGTGATCTGTCGCTCTTTGCCTTTGGAGTCCTTTATCTCTTTCTTCTCTTCATCCCGCCTTTCCTTCAGCCGTGGTGGGGAGGAGGAGCTGGATCGGTGCCGTCTCGGTGACCTGACGTTGCAAACGCAGGCGGGTTTGCAGCTTCCCAGCTGTACCGTTACCGCAGATGGGTTTTTACAGCGTTAACGAGTTCCCACCGTGCCCGTGCTGCCCGAGCTGCCCCTCGCCTGGGCTCTCCAGCTTGTCCCCACCCCGGCGTTGGCGTTTCTGCCCCTCACCTGGACCGTCTCCTGTGCGGGGAGCGAGAACGGCTCCTTCTCCTGTCCCTGTCCCGGGACCGGGATCGCTCTCTTCGCCTCCTCTCCCTCTCCCGTGAGGTGGATCGCGACCTCCTGCGCTCTGCTCAGAGAAAGGCAGCGCTGGGTTCGGTTTCTGCTTCCTTACGTCTCTCCCCCTTTGTAGCTCGCTTTTCAAAGAAAATCCCGTCGCTGCTGCGACAGCTTCCAGGCAGAGACCCCAGAACTCCCTCCCGCCTCCTACCCCCGGGCACAAAGATCCCCACCAGCACCCGCAGAAGCGGGAACAGCGGCAGGAAAAACCCGTCAGCCGGGAGCGGGGTGCCCAACCCGTCGGCAGATCGGTCCCCGAAAAGCCGAGGTGCGCGGAGCGGGGCGGCAGTCGGTGTGCGGGAGCAGGAGGAGGATGAAGTGAGTCTGCTCTCCCCGGAGCGAAGAACCGAGGCCTCACCACCGCCCCCACCCGCCCTGGAGCGGGCTCACCGCTCGCCCGAGGGCTGGGGGAACGCCCAGGGCCCTCTCCTACCCCCGGGCCCGGGCTCCCCCCCCGGGGCCCGGCTGCTCCACCTTCACCCCTAGGGCCCAGATCCTTCTCCCCTCAGCGCAGCCCCGTCCCATCGGGGCCGGATCCGCCCCGGGCCGGTCCCCCCCGGCCTCCCTCCTCCCGGGGTCCCCCCCGTTCCCCCCTCACCGCGCCGCGGCGGCGACCGGGAGCGGCTGCGGCCCATGGCCGCCCCTCAGCGCCCGCACTTCCGGCCTCACGGCCCCGCCCACTTCCGGTCCTCCCGTCCCGCTCTTCCCCGCTCCCCCAGGAACCGGTGCCGCCGCATTTTGGTTCCGCAGCGAACACGGTCCGGGGGGGGTCCGCAGGGCAGCGGGACGGCCCAACCCCCCCCCCCTTCCCCGGCAGCCCCCCCTCCGCATAGAGCCGGGGGGTGCGGCCCCAGAGCCTCGGCGAGGCCGTGCTCCCCCCCTACCCGGCCCACAGCGAGTCCGTGATCCCCCCCTCCCAGCCCCACAGGGAGGCCATGGCACCCCCTCAGCCCCCCCCCGAGCTCCACAGCCTGGTGGGTGCCAAACACGGGGTTTATTTACAGACAGGCGTTACACAGCGCTTTCCAGCGACGATTGTCAGACACCGGCAGGTGCCCTCGCTGCACCCGGGGGTGGGCAGCCGCCTCTCGGCCACGTTCAGCAACCACAGCCTCGCCGGGGCCTGGGGCGTCTGCCAGCCCCAGGCAACAGAACGGGCGCAGAATCCCATGAAAACCCCGTTATCGCCCTCCTTTCCTGCGGCGTGGCGGCGTATCCGTGGTCAAAGATGGAAATCTGTCCTTTTTTCTTTTCAGTTGAGGGTGCAAACATGGAGGGCGATGAGCACCAGGCCCGTGGGCGGCAATCGGCACCTCTCGGGGCACCGGATCAATGATTTGCCTCGCAGCTGACAGCCAGGGATCCATCCCTGCCTCCCCGCCACAGAAAACCCACACCCAGAGCCCCGCCTGGGGTGCCCGGGCAGCTTTGCCTAAAAGAGGTGAGAAGAAAACAGTGAGCCAGGGACCTGCCTGGGGCAGCGGGCAAAGAGCTGGCAGGGGAGAGGGGAACATTGTGGGGCGGGGGTGCCCTGGGGGTGCCCTGACAAGTTGGGGATCCAGGCAGCGATGTGATCCTGTATCTGTTTTCTTTAGCTAAGCGGTGAGGACGCATGTGGCGATGGCGGCCATTTGAGCCTTCCTCCCTGCTGAAGGCCCCAGTGTCTCTCGCTTCCCTATGCTGCAGCAGATGCCAAACACGCCCTGGACTTCCATGGTGGGGGTGGAATCAATCTGCTCTGCAAAGCCCCTGGCCCTTGGAGAAAAAGGGGCCGCAGATCCCCAGCGGCAGCGCTGGTGGGTGTGGCAGTGGGGCGCATGGCAGTGTTGTAATTCAGGTAATCGCCCTGGGAACGACAACGCCGCCTCGGGGAGGCAACGCAGCCGCCCCTGCGGGAGCTTTCCTTGCCTGGGGCATGCAGGGGGCAGGCTAGATGGCAAAAATAGGCCTCAAAAAGCCTTAAAATCAGTGGCAGTAAACAACACCCCACGGGAAATGGTTACAGAGCTGTGGTTTGCATCTCAAAGGCTGGATATGGGCATGAGCACAGGGCTGGTTTTTGTGCCGACCGTCGTAGATGGTGAATTTAGGAGCTCAAGGTCCCCCCTCACTTCCCTGGTCCATGCAGGAGCATGATGGGGAGCCAGCTCTAACCCCGGGGCTGGAGCTCAGGGTAGACATCAGGCAGGGCAAGCGCTCTCCCCAAAACCGGGCTGAGGTCGGCCCTGGGGCTCCGGCAAGATACTCAGCCAGGTGTGTATTTTTACAATTTTTAAAAAGCTTTTTATGTTTTACTTTTCAATTCGGAATTTACCTGGCACACCCCATATCGCAGCCCGGCCCACAGGCTTTCTGCTCTTCCAGAGGGGAAAACAAAAACTGAGACCTGCCTCGCAGCAGCGAAAAGACTTTGAAAACACAGTGGTGGCGCATGGGAAAATCATACTGGGGTGAGGAACCCCATGCCCTCGGAATTTGGGGTCTGGGGCTCCCCACTACAGCCCAAGCCCCCGGCAGACAGGACCCGGTGGGCGCTTGGGCTGTGGCAGGGAAGCCCCGTCCCCAGGGGCAGGCTGCCTGCGCGGGCAGGTTTGGGGCAAGCAGCCCCGGAAGATGGCAAACCCCCGTGGCTTGCAGGAGGACGGAGGGTGATCCTCTTGGTTTTGTCCCCTAAACACCAGCACTGGAGCAGCCGCGGGGCAAATCTGGCATCGCTGGTTTTCTTCTTCCCTTCGGGCACAGCCAGGAGGTTGTGATGATGGTCGCGTGTCGCTGTACAGAGCGCTGGAGACGGGGAGGCGAGGCCGGGTGAGAAGGAAACGCCGGGGAGGATTTTAACTTGTGCTCGGGAGTCCAGAGCTGGGGAAAAGCAACGATCCGGCCTCGGCTGCGTGGATGGGCGCTCGCTGAGCCCTGGCACAGCCTCGGCCACGTGTGCCAGCGTCGCCGTGAAGTGGTGGCGGGGACGGGGCGGGGTGACGGCGTCGGCAGCGCCTCTGACTGAAGTGAATCGGCAGCGTGTGTTCATCCCGAAGTAGCACTTAGTGAGTGAAGTTTTGCTCAGTTTTAAATAACGCAGACGGTCTTTTCTTCTCCCTTCTCAGGTGCGGTGCGGCGGGGGCTTTCCTGGCAGTGTGAAATCCTTGTACGGCAAATACGTGAGATGGTGGCACCAGGAGAAGGGGAATGAACGTGGCACTCCGGCCCACGGAGAGGAAGATTACGATCCAGGAAGGAAAGGCTCCCAGGCCCACCGCCTCGGCCTCTCCTTCGGGGAGAGCAATCCCCCCCTCATGTTCAGCTTGATCTGATTCCCCCGGTGAAGTGGTGAAGCCAGCGCCATTCCAGCGGAGCTCATAACAGAAGGTTAAAAAAAAAACCAAAACAACAACAAAACACACCCTTTTCTTCCTCAAACCAAGTGTATCCGGGCTGCGCCCCATGTTTCACGAGAGCTCTGCAAGCAGTGGGTGGGGAGGGGGGAAAATAAACCCCAAACAACCCTCAGCCCAGGCGTGGGACCAGGAGGGAGAAGGGAGAGCTCGTGGGAGGAGGGAGGTGGCAGCGGGTATTTCCCCAAGCGGCAAACAGGGGCCACAATCTTTTCGTAAGCTCGGTGACCGCCTCCAAAAGCGGGTGACGGGGGACGAGGTGCCTCGCGCCAGGAGTACCCAAGAAAACAACTCGACTCCGGGGTTTTTGGCTGCGCCTCTGCCAGACGCACGACGCAGGAGCCGTCCCTCCGCCTCGGCGCCTCCATCCGGAGAGGTGCCCAGCCGCTGCTGCGGCGGAAGGCCTCCGAGGAGATTCAAGATTCGATTTTTTCCTTCTTTTTGCCTTTTTTCAGGAAAGATGGGGTCCGGAATTTCTTCTTCTTCTTAGAGGGCGATTTGGAGGGTGAACCTTCGGGGGAGACGGGGCTGCTGGTCACCGTCTCCTTCTCCTTGGGGGCCTCTGGGTCGGCGTTGGCAGGGGAGGTCGTCCGGTCCCCCCCTTTGCCCAGACTTTCCTCGGTGCTTTGCTCCTCGTCCTTCCCGTTCACCACCGCCGGCGGCTCCTTCTCGGCGGTGGAGTCGGCCGGCACTTGGCCGCCATCCGCCTTCTTGTCACCTTGGCGAGGAGAAAGGGGAGAGGTGAGGGTTGGGGCAGCAGTGGCTGGTGTTGCGGAGGTTTAAATCCCCGCCCAACTCGCCGGTTTAACCTGGGCAGGAGCAGGATTTGGCCCCCACAGACAGAGAGCGCTGGGACTTGATCCCCTCCTGCCGCAGGTGCCGCTTTCCTGAGCCTTCCCCCCCCCACCTTCCCTCCCTGCAGGACAAGCGACAGTGGGATGGAGAGCCGGGAAGAAGCAGACAGGGAGGGCGGCTGGCTCCGTCCCGGCCTCGCCGCTGGAAATAAAGCAGGCAGCGAAGAAAACGAGGCAACCCAAGGTATTTCCTTCTGCGAAACCCGGAGCAGGGCGCCGCTCCCCACGGGAGCGTGTCCGAAACAGGCCACGGAGAGCAAGGTCACCCCGAGCTAGCGGGGAGCGCGGTCGCCCGCGTCCCTCCTCCCGCAGCGAGGCTCGAGGATGGCCTCTCCGTACTTACTACGGTGACAAGTATTCAGAGTCAGAGGTAACTCCTTGGGTGAAAGCCACACGTAGAGGAAAGAGAAAGGAAGACATTGTGGAGACAGACAGACAGACAGACACCATGAGACACGATGAGAAAGCGAGAAGCCGCGCGCTCCCAACTGCCCTCTCCCGCGCCCCGAGACCCGCCGCGGTTTGTAGCTGGTCAAATTTGCATTTGGAGGTACGTAACAACATGAATATCGCACCCGTCAGTGCGTCAGGAGGGGGACGGAGGCATCCCCTGCCCCGCAAAGCCACCGGCGGATGCTCAAGGCAAACAGTGGCTTTGGTGCCTTTGTGGTGTGAATCCCTGTCGGCCCCACCGGTGTGGGGACCCCCCCTGGGGAAGGCAAAGGGACGCGGGGGTGACGTTTATCTGTCTTTCTGCGGGGTTTGGCCACGGCCACCCTCATCCCCTCGCTGGAGACCCGCTCCTCGTCTCCACTCGCCAGCCCACTCACCCTCCGAGGGCTTCGCAGGCGTCGGGGCTGGGCTCTCTGCCGGCGCCGTGGCCGGGCTCTGCGGCGGGGAGGCGGGAGGCGATTTGGCAGGGGGAGCCTGGCTCTCCCCTGCCGCGGCATCCTTCTCGCCTGCCGGCAGAGACACGTGCTGGCCCCGAGATCTGCCGGGTGCCAGCCCCGAGGGGGATTTGGGATCGGGGCTCCCCCGCACCCCTCCTACCCTGCAGCCCCAGCTTTTTCCTCTCCACCTCCTGCTTGTACTCCTCCAGCTCCTGGTCGGTGAGCTGGCTGAAGGGGTTCGGGGGCTCCGGCTCGGGGGGTGCCTCCTCCCGGGACGCCTCTTTGGCCTCTGCATCCCCCAAATGGCTCTCTGTGGACTGAAACATAACCCCCCCCAAGAGCGGCGTCACCCCCACGACTGGTGGGATGCCGGGGAGGCTGGGTGCTCCCGGGGGGACGCACATGCACGTACGGGGCTGCGGCTGGTCTCGGCGATGACGCTGGCCAGTAGCTGCGACTGGGGCCCGGCCGACTTCACGTCCTGGCGGTTCTGCTCCCGGATCTGTGGGCGAGATGCAGAGCGAGGATGGGGGAAAAAGCTTCCCCCTTGTCCTGGGGTCTGCCGAGACCCCCACACCCCACATCTGAAAACCTCTGGGGCTGTCGGGACGGGACCGTACCTTGTTCCTCATCTCCAGCACCTCCTGCGGGTCCGTGTAGAGGGGCACGAACTGGTTGGGGTTCTCGATTCGGATGGGGGTCCCACTGCTGCTTTTTTCCACCTCGTCTGCTTTCAGCCACTGCGTGTCACAGAGACGAAACCCTGATAAATACGCTTCATGGGCAGAGGAGACCCCAATATTTGCATCTTGCGTAGAGGGGACACCCCGATGAAGCCCATGGCACTCAGCCCCCCAGGTTGGGGAGGTGGGATTTTAAAATAAATGTTATTATGGGGTGGGATAGAGGAGGAAAGGAAAGCTTCATTATATAAAGGTACCAAATGAAGCATTTCTCACTTCTGGAGGATCCCTGGGTGTTTCTGTGCACCAAATTTTGGTGGGATCAATAACATCCCAGGCATCCCCCCCCATCTGCCTTTTTTATTTTTTTTGCTACCCAAAAATCCCCCCTCCCCACCCAGCTGATGCCATTCCCCAAGCCAGACCCCTTCCCAAATTAACCCAACAACCCCCCCGGGATGCCACAGCAGCCCCGCACCGTTGTCTTTGTCTTCTGGCTCCCGGCGCTGCCCTGCTGCTCCTCGGCCACGTTGACCCTCATGTAGGTGTTGGGGGTGTTGAGCCATCGCGTCTTCTCCTTCTGCTGCTTCTGGGCGTGCTGCCGCAGCGCGGGGACGGGGGCGGCCTCCTCCTCAAAGACGAAGGCCGTCACCGTGGCGGGGATCAGCACGTCGCTTTTGGGCTTGCTCTTCTCCTGCACGAAGGGGTAGCGATAGGTGTAGCCTGTGCGGTAACCCTGGAAAGGCAGAGAGCGCTCGGTTGTCAATAACGCAGGTATTAAAAAAAAAAAAAAGATATTTTTGTGCATTTCGGGGGAGCTCGCTGTGTTTTGGCACCAGCCGGTGCTCACCAAGTTGTCCAGCATCCTCATCAGGGCTTCGAATTCGTGTTCGCCCAAGCGGCTCTTTTGCATGGGCCCGAAGGTGCTGCCGGCCCAGCGCACGGAGCCCACCTCGTGGGGCCGGTGCTTGGTGCGCTCCAGCACGATCAAGTTCTCTGCGCCGCCCGCGCTCGCCAGCGCCGACACCTACGGCCGAACCCGGGGAGATGCAGCTGATGCAGCCGGACGGGGAAGCAGCGGGACGGCCCCAGAGCTGCCCACAGCCCCCCCAGCTGCGGGGCTGCGCTGGACCGTCCCGCCCGGGGCACCGTGCTGGCGGCAGAGACCTGGCACAGCTCAGTGCATGGTCCCAGGGCACCGTGCTGGCGGCAGAGACCTGGCACAGCTCGGTGCGTGCTCCTGGGGTGCGGTGCTGAGCCCGTACACAGCTCAGTGCTTATTCCCGGGGGCACCGCGCTGGCAGCTGAGCCCGTACGCAGCTCGGTGCACGCCTTGGCAGGGGCCGGGCACTCACCTGGATCTCGCAGGCCGCCTGCAGATGGAAGATGCTGTAGAAGGCCTCCTCGGCGGTGTCCCCCAGCGCCAGCACCCCGTGGTTGCGCAGCACCAGGATCTGCAGCACCCAACACGGTGGGGGGACGGATGGACACGTCAGTGGGACAAGGAGGAAGGGACAGGGACGCCACCCCCCGGGGTGCACCTCCCCCCCCCCCCGGCACGGTCTCCCTCACCTTACAGGTAGGGCCGAGGGATTTTTGGAGCTCGACCCGATCGGCTTCGTCCTCCACCTCCCCGCGGAAATCGAAGTAGGCGACGTCCCCCAGCAGCAACGCGGCACGGGAGATGGGCAGCACGCCGCAACGCATGGCTGACACCTGCGGCGGAGCAGGCAGGGTGACACCCCCCCCCCCCAAAAAAAATTAATAAATCCCTCCCCCCAAAAAATATCTTACTGCAGCGGTGGCCGGCGTGTGCAGGCGGACGATGCAGCGGGCGTCGGGGCGGGCGGCGTAGATGGCGGCGTGGAGGCTGAAGCTGCGGGTGTCGGGGGCGAAGCCGGTGCTGCCCTGCTCCACCACGGCCCCCAGCACGTTCACCTTGATCTGGGGGGGTGGGATTGGGGGGCTCAGAGCCGGCTGCTTGCCGGGGATGGTTTTGGGGGGACGTGGCGGGGACACACACACGGAGGTGGGCTCACCAGGCTGGCTGCTGTCACCTCGCTGCACGCCAGCCCCTGCGGGGCCACCAAGAAATGCTCCTGCTCCTTGCTGACCCGCAGCTGCGCCGGGAAAAACCCATGTAGGTATGAAATAAATCAAAACCCCCTCTAAAAATACACACGCCCCCCACCAAAAAACCCTACCCCCTCAAAAAACTCCACCTGCCAAAAAACAACCCCCCAAATCCCCCCAAAGAACCCCGCAGCACTCCCCAAAACTCCCTAAACCACCCCCCCCAAAAACCCCTCAACCTCCCCCAAAACCCCTAAAACCACCCCCCAACCCCCCAAAACCCCAACCCCCCCCGGCATTGGGGTGCTCACGGTGACGGCGGCGTGTCCCAGCTGCGCCCAGCCGTAGAGGTCGAGCAGGCGGTGGATGCTGCCCACCTTGCAGCGCATCAGCCGCTCGCCCTTGGCCAGCGCCGGCACCTCGGGGCCATGCAGGTCGTTGATGGGGGTGACGGCCGCCAGCCCTGGGGACGAGCCACCCCCCCCCAGTGAGCGGGAGATGGGGGGGTTTGACACCCCCCCAACCCCAGGGGTTTCCTGGGGATGGGGGAAGTGGGGGGTTATGGAGCTGGGTTTGATGGCCACCAAGGTTTGATGGCCACCAGGGTTTTGGTGGCACCCAAAGGTTTTGGGGGTGGCTGGTCGGGTCTGCAGAGTGACCCTCCCTCTGTCCCCATGGTCCCTGATCCCCTCCCTCCCCCTTTACCCGCTCCCACTTTTCCTACTAGAAATGAAAACGGAGCCCCGTGGAACGTTTTCCCACCCGCAACCCCATAAATTAAGAAAAACCCTCAAGAATTTTGCCAAACTGTTCCATTTTGTCCCCAAAAAGCCCTCGGTGGGCGCAGCCATACCCATGGGGGAGGTGGGGAGGACGGCAGGGGACGTGGTGGCCATGAAGTCGGCGATCTGCCGCAGCGCCCAGATGTGGGACGAGTTGTTCCCCTTCTTCATCTGCTCCTGGATGAGACTCTCCAGCTCCTCCCTGAAGGACTGCGACGTCCCCGGGGAAAGTGACACGGTGACCAAACGGGGACCGTGCGGTGCCACCGGGCTGGGCGGGTACCACCGGATCGGCGGTGGCAGCATCACCAGCTCGGCGGAAGCAGCACCGCGGGCTCAGCGGCACAGCAGCGGGCGGTGGCACCACCAGCCCGGTGGGGACGTGCCCCGAGCCAATGCATGGCGGCATCTGCTTGGGTTGGGGACAGGAGGGACGGGGTTGGGGTCCCCGAGAGGCGCCGTCCCTCACCGGGCTCTGGAGGATCATGGTGACCCGTTTCTTCTGCTCCATCATGTTGAAGTCCTGCCGCAGGTCGGCCGCCACATTCCGTGCCCGCAGGTACTCGGGGTCGTCCTCGGCCGAGCGCTCCGAGTAGCGGGGCCCGGGGACGGGGGGCGAGGGCAGGGGCTCCGGGCTGGCGGCTGTGCTCATCCTGCCCGCGGGACGGATGGACGGACAGGCAGTGTCAGTCCCCGTCACCCTCGTTCCCTCCGGAAATACAGATTGCGAAGAAGCCACCCCAAAATAGCCCCAGCTGCGCCCCGTAGATAAGCCCCGGCTGGCCCCCGCCCTGCCTGAAGGCACGACCCATCGGTGTGATGAGTTGGCAGGCAGGGGACACTTGGGGGGGGGGGGTGTCCCCCCCCCCTGCCTGCACCGCCCGGGCTCAGTTCCTTCCCCCCCACCCCAAGGAAGCAGCAGCTGAGAACTGGCAGCTCAGTGCACTGATGGCAGCAGTTCCAACGGCACCCGCTTTTGGGGTGGCTCCAAATCAGGGCCACGCACCAGCGAGGGGTCGATGCCGTGGTGCCGCCGCACGTGTCAGGGGATAATCCCGGCCCTCGTGGACCCCAAAACACTGGCACTGCTGCCCCCCCCAACTCCCCCCTGCCCCAACCAAGGGCTTCATCAACAAGGCACTTTGGGGGTGCTGCTGCTGCAAAGGGGCCTCCCAAAACACAGGGCACAGCTCACCCCCCAAAATATGGGGGGGCCGTGTGCATGAGCAGGAGGCAGTTGCCCAAACCCAAGCTGCTCCCCCAAATCCAGGGGGGCACCCTGCAACAGAGCCCCCCCCCCCCCAATATGACTCGGTGCTTTTGCCACTGCAGCAGCAGAGCCCCCACCCCCCCGCAGCCCCCCACCCCCCCCCAGTTTTGCTGCTCCGGGACCAACCTGGGTCAGAGGGAAGCGGGGGGCCTTTTCCAAGCTAAAATTCCCGGGGGAGGGGGCGGTTCCCACAGCAGCCCCCGGCCCACGCTGGAGAGCGAATGTCAGGCAGCGGCGAGGTCCTGAGCATCCCGGTGGGATTTTCCCCCCAAGGAGGAGGAGGGAGAGCAGAGGGGTGTCTCAGGGACCCCCCCATCACTCGGCACCTGGAGTGGAGGGGGGGCACACCCCCAGTCTGCACACACCCCCCCCCCCCCCCAGCATCCCCGGCCGCCTCCGCCCTCGCCGCACCCAACGCCGCTGCGGCAGCCGCAGGGATGGCGGATGAGGATTAAAAATACGGGGAATTGGGGGCAGGGGGGGGGAATGCAGCATTGCACCCCCCCGCGGGTGGGGATTGATGGGGGGGGGGGGGAAGGAGCCGGGTACCCCCCACCCTGGGAGGATAAAGGCCTTGGGGGGGGGGGGGGGGGGAGATGCACGGCAGCGCCCCCAGATCTGCATGCAGCCAGCTTGGGGGGGGGGGAAACACACAAAAGGGAAGGGGGGGTCACCCAGCTTGGTACACCCCCCCCCCCCAAAACCCTCCCGGGGGAGGGGGATGCTGCGGCCGGGAAGATGCTGCCATCACCCACCTCCTCCTCCTCAGAGCATCCTGACAAAGGGCCGCCCCCCCGCCCCCCCCGCGCAGGTCCAGCTCCCTCTGCCGACACGCCACGCGTGGCCCCGCCGCCTCCCCCCGCCCCGCCCCACCCACGGGGGGGGGAACCCCACGGGCCCCCCGGGAAACTCAGTAAGTACAAATAAACGGGGGGACACACACGCCCCCCACCCCGCCCGAGCATCACAGACCCCCCCAAAATCCCATTTTATTACGAGATTGTTAATTGGGAGTCATTAAACAAGCCGTTACCTGGCGGGGGGAAGGAGCAGCATTGCTAATTGCTAATTACATTTGCATAGAGTAATTAATTACAGCTCTTGCCTCCCCACCGCGTTTTAAGGGTGATGGACACCCCCCCCCCCCAGTTTTGGGGACAGGGCGGGCTGAGGGGCTCGTGGGGTGCAGGGCTGGATGCGACCCAGAGCCCCAAAATCAGCGCTCCGGCACTGAACTTGGCCGTGACGCCGGGGCCCCCGCGGGGCTCTGCAGGACACCCCAGCTTTTCAGGGCTTGGCAGGAAAAACCTGTAAAAAAAAAAAAAAGAGATCTTTTTTTCCCCCCCTCCTCCTTTGGAATATTTTGGGGGGTAGAAGCTGGTTTGAAGCACCCCCCCCGGTTTATGTCGGTATAAATCAGAGGCTCCCAAGAACCCCCAGCCCATGGGTGGGAGGTCCCTGTAAGTCCCATGGGTGCCCCCCACCCCACCCCCCCAGCCCAGGGTGGGTGTCATTCCCTCCCCCCCCCCCCCCCCAGGTGCACCCAGCTCCACCACCCTCAGCCGGGGCCGACCCCCAACTCACCGGCCCCCCGCTCTCCTGCGGTGGCTCTGGGCAGGGGGGCAGGACGGGGGGACCCCACGGGCATGGGGGGGCACTGCCAGGCCAGGTCCCAGGGGTCCCCCCCGGCGGCACCCGCCCACTGTCACCCAGCTCCTGCTCAGCACCCGTGTCCTGCCGCTGGGAAAACGAGGGAGAAAAAGGCAAAAGGGAATTAAAAACCACTGAAATTGGGGGGGGGGAGCGTCCCCCCATTCTTCTGCTCTGAGAAACACCCCCCACCTCCCCCCCAAATAATAATTCAATTTCTTTTTAATTTTTAAATTAATTACAACCTGAAAAACATTGAGTGAGAAAATCCCTATCAGCCCCCCCCAAGCCCTCACCCAAAGATGTTTGGATGTGGGGACCGTACCCCCCCCACCTCAAAGCCCCCCGTTTCCTCCAAAACCAGGCGCAGCAGGCGGATGTACTCGGCCG
This sequence comes from Grus americana, assembly GCF_028858705.1. Lineage (NCBI taxonomy): Eukaryota > Metazoa > Chordata > Aves > Gruiformes > Gruidae > Grus > Grus americana. The sequence goes on along the minus strand of NC_072877.1, from coordinate 5,996,611 downwards.
CAGCTTTCAGGGTGTCGACTTTGCTGGGCTTGCGGTCGCGGGGGATGAGGGGCACGATGGTCTTCAGCTTCGAGAAGCCGCTGTTCAGGTTTTTAATCTGCTGGGTGGGAATAAATTTAGTTACACCCCGCAGGAATCCACGGGGGGGGGTGGTGACACCCCAGGATTAAATCCAGCCCCCCCAGGATTAAACTGGGTCCCCAGGATTAAACTGGGCACTCCTAAGATTAAACTGAGCCACCCAACGGTTAAACCAGGCACTCCCAGGATTAAACCGCTCCCCCCCCCAAATTAAACCAGGCTCCCAAGGATTAACCCAGGACCCCCAAACGCAGAGGCAAAGGCACTCCCCCCCCCCCCCCCCAACCTCAGAGAGGTGCTGCCGGGCATCCCCACCGCTAGAGCACCCCTGGGTGCCACCAGGATGGGACATCGCCTGCAGCCCCTGGGATTCAGTGTCCGGGGGGGTCGCAGAGGGGTTTTGGGGGGTCCCCTCACCCTCTCGCGCTCCTTGGCGTTGGCCGCTTGCCGTCGCTCCAGCACCTCCGCCAGGTCCCCAGCCGGCTGGTAGCCCCCGGCCGGCTGCTTGCGCAGGCGGGCGATGGCAGCGGCGCGGGGCAGGGGGCCGTAGCGTTGGCTCAGCACCATCTCCAGCACCTCGGGGGCCGGGGTGGGCAGCAGGACCCCCGCCGGCCGCCCCCCAGCTCCGCTGGCCTCCCCCATACCTAGGGGGAAGGGACAGATCCTGCACACCAGCCTCACCCTGCTGTGCTGCCACCCAAAGAAAAAGGTGAAAACAGTTAAAAAAGGCCCTTAAATACCCCGGGAGCCCAATGAGCTGCAGGTGGGGCCCAGCCCGGCCTAACAAGCGGGGCGGGTGCAGGGACGGGAGGGTGCTTGGGCCGTGCCTCAGTTTCCCCGCTCAGCAGCTGAGCCCACCACCGTGGTTGGCCACAAAGCATCGACCCGCAAAGGGGACGCGAAAACATCCCCGGGAGCAGAAGGGGGACCTCTGTGGGGGACGAGGCCTGACGCCCTGGGGATGGGCAGCCAGCGTTGCCCCGTGAGGAGGAACAGGGGTTTGGGAGGCTTCATGCGTCCCTAAAAACGTGGGAGGGTTTTTGGGGTAGAGAAAATGCAAATATGGGAGGTTTAATACCGGCCAGGGCCGTTTCGGTAGATGGCACTGTTAGTCCCTGCGATGCTGGAAACCTCAGCGCAGCCGGGAAAAAGGGAAAATTGCCCTTTTGCCCACCAAAAACTGAGACCAGCGGCTGCCTCGTCCCCCCGGGTTATTCGGGGGGGGGGGGATGACACCCACCTCCTCCCAGCCCCATCGCCAGGGTGGTTTTCCACCTCCCAACACACCATCCGTCCTCCCCTCCGCTGCTTTTGGGGAGAAAAGCCCCCCAAGGTGGCTCACCCCGCTTTTCCCTGGTGGGTCTGGGGGCTGCCGGTGGGGAGCGGGTGCCCTGTGCCTCAGTTTCCCCAAACCTGAAAGTGCTTGGCAGGGCAGCAAACCATCCTGGGGCTGCGCCGGGGTCCTGCCATCGTGTTTCTTGCCCAGAGGGAGAGCGAGGCTGGAGGTGCAAATTGCAAAGAAACCCCAAATGAGCCCCAAAATGAGCCTCAGAGACACCTGGAAGGCAAACGAGCTTTTACTCCAACCTCAGAAAGCCCAATTTTCCCCTCTTTAATGCTCCATAATGCGCTTCCCTATCCCACAGTCGGATCCGGATAATCACATTATTACTGCCCCAATCAGCGGGGGGGGGGGGGGAAGCGGATCTTACAAATTAATCTGAGGGCGGGTGGGTTTAAAGCCACCCCCAAAAACGGTCTGTGCCCACCTGCCCCCTTCTATTTGAAGCATCCGAGGGGAATGAGGGCTGCCGAAATCCCCTGCCTCCCGGCAGCCGGGCTTTGCTCCTTTCCCTTGTTTTATAGCTGGGAAAAATTGCCCCGGTTTGGATGTTTTCTGGATTAAAAATCGAGGGAGAAATGGGGGACAGTGGGTGACGGAGGGGTTTGGGGGTTGCTCGTGCAAATGGGATTTGCAGGAGTCTCACCCCGAGAGGAAGCGAGCAGAGCTGGGGGCAAAATTATTAGGGGTCACAGTTATTAGGGGCCGGGGTTATTAGGGGTCACAGTTATTAGGGACCAGGGTTATTAGGGGTCACAGTTATTAGGGGTCACAGTTATTAGGGGTCGCAGTTATTAGGGGCCGGGGTTATTAGGGGTCACAGTTATTAGGGGTCACAGTTATTAGGGGTCTCAGTTATTAGGGGCCGGGGTTATTAGGGGTCACAGTTATTAGGGACCATGTTTTTTAGAGGTCATAGTAATTAAGGATCAGGGTTATTAGGGACCAGGGTTATTAGGGGTCATGGTTTTTATGGGTCACAGTTATTAGGGGTCATGGATTTTAGGGGGTCACAGTTATCAGCCCCTGCTCACAGCAAGCGCAGGGGACCATCTGCAGCGGATGAGAATGCTGCAAAGCCAGACAGAAATTTATTTTCTTTTTTTTCCCCTTCTGCCAGCCTGGGACACAGCCCCCCTAAAAACAGCAGCAGCGTTGCGGAGCTGGCACGAGCCAGACAGGAGCAGGAGTGAAAGGCCAGGGGCGAAAGGGCAGAGCTCGGCCAGCAGCGGGTTTGGATAAGGGCTCAGGTCACCCCGACCTGGGCTTAGGGCATCCCTAAAACTCCGGATTTTTGAGTTTTGGGGGATTTGGCCCAGTTCCCCCCCCGCCCCCCGGGGTCGCAGCCTGCTCTGCTCCAGGCCAAGCATCCTCTTGTGCAGCTCCTGGCAGGGATGGAAGCCTGGGGAGCGTCCAGGGCCGAATTCCCGGAAAACGGCAGCCCGGCAGCTCGGGGGCGGTTTGTCCGTCGGGAATGCTTCAGGCCGAGGCTGTTTTCCCTTTTATTTTCCCTGTTCTGAGCGTGGCCGGAGCAAGAGCTGGGCTGGCACCGGCTGCCATCCCCCAGGATGCTTCTCGACCCCATCCCGTCGCCTTCGCCCCATCCCATCCCATCCCCGTCCCAACCGGCAGCACCAATGTTCCGGCGGGATCTGGCATTTGCCGTTATCACGAGACTGGAAAAATTACCCGGCGGTTTCTAATTACTGGAGAGGGGCGGGTGCTGGGAAGGTCAGGGAAGAGGGACGGTGCCAGGGCTGCGGCGCGGCTGGGTCCCGGCGTGGGGCAGCTGGTGACACGTGGTTAAGCCCGATCTTTCTTGGCGTGGCCTCAAACGTCTCGGTAGCAGCCAGTCCCTGCCGGAGCCGCCGGCCTCGTGCCGGCTCTGTGCTGCCCGTGAGCACCCATGACGGGCTGCCGGCCGGGTCCCGGGTGGGGAGCGCCTTGATAAAACGCTTTGAGGGGCTTTACGGAGCGGCGGCATTGCCTCCGGCCACGGCAGAGGACGCGGGAGCTGCGGCCGGCATTTCCACCTCTCACCCCTCCTTCTCCTCCTCTTGCCGTCAAACGTGTCCCGAGACGCTCGCGCTGCTGGGCAGCTGCACCCAGGGATTCGTGGCATCGTTTGCAGCCGGGGTCCCTCACCGGCAGATCCCGGTCCCTGACCTGCGGGGGATCCGAGCCCGGCTCGGCATCGGGATTGCCCGGTGCGCGGGGATGGGGCTCGCAGCCGCCAGCGTGGGAACTGGGGGAGCGTGGGTTGCGTATGGCTGGCAAGGCCTCCTTAAAAACTTTTATCCTGCCATTAAAGCCATAAAATCATCCAGCTCAGATGAGGTTTCCCGGTTTGCCCGCCTGTTCGAGCTGGAAATTTGACAGTATATTTGCGAGGGAAAGTCCGGAGGCTGCTTCCGCGCCCGGCCGTGGTGTTGACGTCGTGGGAGTCGTAGCCGGGTGGATTCCGGGTGTGATGCCTGGGTGGGCACCGCCGTCCTGCCCGCATCCCGGCCGGGGGTGGGGATGGTCCCCGGGGGGTTCCCGGCAGGGAAAGGGCAGGTCTGAGCCCCCCGTGTGCTGAACGATGCACAATACCGGGGTTCGCGGGCCGGCCCCAGCACCTGCTGCCGCAAGGATTTTGGCAGGGACAGCGCGAGTGGGGTGGGAGCGGTGGGAATGGCTCCCGTCACCCTGGGCCCGTGTTACCGTGGGAGATGAAAAGATCCCGGCGTGGTTAAATAAAAATAATAATTAAAGTCCTGCTGGGACTGCCGGGGGCCTGGCAAATACCTGCCGGGACACCCAGCGACGCCACCGGTCCCCCACCTCCCCAGCCCCACTGGCTCCCCCGCACACCTCCCATCACCCGACACTCGCGCTTCGTTTTATTTTCCTTTTCCCAGAGATTCCCAGCGCGGACGTGCCAGGAGCTGGATTGTAAAGCTGCCGGCGCCGAGGGCTGGGTGACGTTTCCTCCGCGCCAGCAGCAATAGGAGCGGGGACGGAACAAAGGCAGCTCTGTCCTTCCCGCCTTGAAGAAGCTTTTTTGTAAAGGCCGTCGGCCAACGGAGGGAGGATCCCAGCCCGGAGCAGCCGCAGCTCTTCCCTTCCAAGCGTAGAAAAATTTTTGGAGATAAAAGAAGTTTCTGTCAGCCGAAGGCGTTGCCAAACTGCCCCCCAGCACGAGGCAGGTGGCTGCGGGGGGCAGCAGCTCGTGGCACGGCTGGGAGCACGGTGGGGTTGGGGTTCTGGCTCCTGCCAGCCCCCCGCTGCTGCCCCGGGGTCCGGATTAGTCCTGGGCTGCCACTGTGGGCCACGTGCCCTGGGGATGGGGATGGGATGGGGATGGGGATGGGGATGGGATGGGGATGGGATGGGATGGGGATGGGATGGGGATGGGATGGGGATGGGATAGGGACAGGATGGGGACAGAGACCAGGATGGAGATGAGGATGGGGACAGGGATGGGGATGGGGATGGAATGGGATGGGGATGGGATGGGGATGGGGATGGGGATGGGATGGGGATGGGGATGGGATGGGGATGGGATGGGATGGGGATGGGGATGGGGATGGGGATGGGGATGGGATGGGGATGGGGATGGGATAGGGATGGGGATGGGATGGGGATGGGATGGGGATGGGATGGGGATGGGATGGGATGGGGATGGGGATGGGGATGGGGATGGGATGGGGATGGGATGGGGATGGGATGGGGATGGGGATGGGATGGGGATGGGATGGGGATGGGATGGGATGGGATGGGGATGGGATGGGGATGGGATGGGGATGGGGATGGGATGGGGATGGGATGGGGATGGGATGGGATGGGGATGGGGATGGGATGGGGATGGGGATGGGATGGGGATGGGGATGGGGATGGGATGGGATGGGATGGGGATGGGATGGGGATGGGGATGGGATGGGGATGGGATGGGGATGGGGATGGGGATGGGATGGGGATGGGATGGGATGGGATGGGGACAGGGATGGGGATGGGGATGGGATGAGGATGGGATAGGGACAGGATGGGGACAGGGACCAGGACGGAGATGAGGATGGGGACAGGGATGGGGATGAGGAGCGGGCCAGGGCCGGGGCTGTGCTCAGCTCTGCCTCACTCTCCCCAGCCAGCACAGCACCTTGCAAGGGGAAGGTGCCGAGCTTAGAGGCCAGACTAAGATTTAGGGTTGGGTTTAACCTTCAGCACATCCAGGTGGTGCCTGAGCCCCGGCAGGGAACCAGCTACACCCAGACCCGAGCCTTGCCCCTTCTCTTGGGTCCCCCCGTCACGGCCCAGCCGCCTGTGAGACGGAAACCCGGGACTGCGGCTCTGCCCCCTCCTCCCCCCCCGCAGTTTCTGCCCTGCCCGTCCCGGATAACCGCGCCGACGCTGATTGCCGGTGCTGCCCGGCCCTCCGAGCCGGATAATCTCCGTTCGAGAGAATTAATAAGTGCATCGGCCTTAAACCTCTTTGCTAGGCAGCTCCTCTCGGGCAGCGGGGAGCGGGGACTCGCGTGCCACGTCACGGAGGAACAGGGCCACGGAGCTGGGGGGCCAGGGAGGCCGCCAGGCCACTGCAGCAGCTCTTCCTTCCCCCCCTTTTAACCCACAGTTGGGTTTTTTAGGGTTCTCCAGGGCCCCCAAAGCTCTGCAGAAGCGGAGGAGCCACCGCTGCCGTGCCAGATGCCCGCAGATCCTGATTAAGCACTTTGCCAGGTAAGAGCCATGTGGGTGGCCACATGTCCCTGCCCCGCACGCGCGCGTGCACACGCACGTGCACACGCACGATACCCGGTCCCCGTGGGCGTTACCAGGACTGGGGCTGTGCAGACCCAGCCCAGCTCGGAGCTTCCAGCCCCTGCAAATTCCCCTGTGAAAACAAATCCATCCTGCCCCAGCATTCATTTCCCCATTTTATTTTTCCCTCCCCGGGAAAAAGTAGCGAGGAGTCACCAGTAAAACTGTCTGCACCAAAATTTTAGGCTGGGGACAAGCAAACCCAGTCACACCCCCTCGGGGATGGGGCATCACGGGGGTCATCCATGGGTTGGTTCATGATCTGGCCGCTCTTTATTGCTGTGCAAAGGGGTACGGCACGGAGGGATGCTCTGCGGGGGGTGTCGGCCAGGGGGACAGGAGGAGCCCAAACCCACCGGTACCGTGCACAAAGCATCGCATCCCAGTCGTGCTCATCCCATGGCTCTGGGATTACACTGGTACTGCTAAAATCCCGTATTTATCTCCACAGTGCCCAGCCAATGACCTCGCGGCTGACGCGCAGGACCTTCCTCCGCAGGGATCGGAGATGATAAAGCTCTCCCGGTCCCGGCTCACCACGAGGCACAAGGTCCCGGTCCCAGCAAACCATCTCGGATGCTCCACGGATGACGTCTGAGCACGCCACGGACAGGATGAACAGCAAGGTCTTCACCCAGGTAAGGAGATTTTCTCCCTGGATTTGGGATTTTCGGGTGGTTTTTTTTTTTTTTTTTTGCTCCTGGCAGCTGGTGAAGGAGCTGCAACGGCCCCGGCGTGAAGGGATGCGAGGCCGGTTCTGCTCGTCGGAAGGGGAGTCGCTGTGGGGATCACGGGACGGACGCTGGTGAAATAATTCATGGAAGGGTGTAGGAGAGCTGTTTCCCAAACCTCTGGCCCCAAGCCAGGCGAGGCAATGTTGAAGCAAGGCGGGATGTAATATTTGGGATGTTTTTCTGCCTGGCGAAGTGATTTGAAGGAAAAATATGTGAGTGGGAGCTTCGAGACGGGGTCCTCCCTGTAGGGAGAGATGCAAATTGCTGCTTGTGGGTGAGCAAGGGCCCGGGGGAGAGCCCGGCTCCGCTCCCGCATCCAGGGAGAGCTGGCTGGGCCACGGGATAGGGCTAGGGATTGCTTTTCTCGCCCCAGAACCAGCTCAAGAAACAGCAGCGTTTCCCTGGCAGGATGCTGAGCATCCACGCTCGGCGTGGGACTGCCCGGCAGTTTCTCCACCAGCAGCTTTTGGGACGTTTCCCTGGAAAAGCAGCTTTTCTCGTGTGCTTCAGCAGCTGTTTGCTATTTTGAAACCATCTTTGCTGAGAAATCCAATTTAAAAAAAAAAGCGATTTTTCACTTCCAACTTCTCCCTGTTTCACCCGAGCAGCGGGAAGGGCTGGGAGAGCGGGAACCCCTCGGCTGCGGGATGGGGGTCCCCACCTTGTGCTCCAGGTTTTAAGAGGCTGCCCAGCCCCTTGCTCCCTCGCTAGCGTTTCACCCGAACACCGAGGACGGGTTGGGACGTGCATCCATCCGCACGTGGTTTCAGCGCAGTGACACGGATGCTGGTCCCCGCCAGCGCCTCGGCTTTCCCTGCGAGCCCGGCAGGGCTGTGGCCGTGCACCAGGGTCTTCCTCGGCACCGAGTTTCAGGTTATCTCCTCCAACCTCCGTGCTGGCCGGGAAGGATTTTGCAGGGGTTGGCACAGGGGGAGGCTCCGGGGCAGGGGGTTGCATTTGGGATTGGAGCCCAGCGCAGTCCCTGGGCTTCCTCCGAGCCTTCAGCTTCACCTCCGGCTGCTGCCCGGCTGCCGCCTGCGTGGCTCTTCCCGCCAGCATCCCGGTGGAGGTGGAGACTTCCCACGTGCTCCCGGCTTCTGCCGACTGGGGCTCGAGGGCCGACCCTGCACCGAGCCTGGGCTGGATGAGGCTGTGGCACAGGGCTGTTTCGGGGGCTCCTGGGGGATGGCAGGGTTACCCTGCTGCCAGCACGCTGTGGGATGGGACCCCTGGGACCCAACTCCGGGAGCCTGCTGTAGCAGGGAAAAAAACCAGGGAACCTTTTGAGCATCCAAACTCTTTGGATCAGAAATAGAGACGGCATCCGCACGCTTGGCATGGGCTGCAAACCCCCCCGGGCTCACTCACACCCAGAGCGCTGGGAGGAAGCACAGGGGGTCCCACAGAGGAGGCAGGGGAAAAGGCTCTGGCACCGAGCATCCCCCTGCCTGCTGCTGCCCGCTCCTCTCGGCAGCCTGCCTGCCGCCGCTTGCCCTGCTCGTGCCCCAGCTCTGGTTCGGCGTCAGCGGGGACGTGCGCTTGCCCCACGCCGTGGGACGTGGTGGTGACCCAGCTGTGCCACTGCCGGCAGCCGGGAAAGCGCCTGGAGGACGCTGGAGAAACCTCCTCTTTCCGCTGCGATTGAGAAAGTGCCACACACGGGAATTATTCATCCCAGGGCAGCGTGACTCAAGGTCCTGTGTCCTGACCGGGACTTTTGACCTCAGAGGTGTGCCAGGCTCGCGCGGTGCCCGGCACGGCCCCGGCCAGCCCTGGAACCCCCTTTGGGATGCAAGACGGTCCCCAGATCTCCCTAAGTTTGGCCGTGACAGCTTTTGGGGATGCGGTCCTTCCTGCCAGGGCTCCTGCCAGCCCTGACATCCCCTCGGGGATTTGGGAACCTTGCTGGGACTTGGGGGACGGCGTGGCTCAGGGGAATGCAAGGGGCTCAGGTGTCTCCTCTCCCCATTGCATCACAGCGCCTATCCCGGTGCGCTCCAGGCTGGTCCCGTGGGGGATCCGATGTCCCCTCAGGTCAGGAGACATTTGATGGAGCTGGCAGACTCCTCAGCAGCTGGATAAGCCGCGAGCTTATGGCCGGCGTCGCCCCGCGGGAGGTCGGGGCGGGCAGCAGAGAGCAAACGCCAACCTCACATCCCAGTAATTTGGCAGGAGGCAGAGGGACAGGCGGTGGCAGAAGGTTGGCGTGGATGGGCCAGACTGGATTTACTGGTGCTGCTCAGGGATGGAGACGCTCCCAGGGCTGAGGATGACTGTCACCAGCGGAGGGTGGCCATCACCAGCGGAGGGTGGCCATCACCACCAGAGGGTGGCCATGACCAGCGGTCCCCTCCCGGCAGGGGTCCAGCGGCCGCCAGTGCCCCCCCGCGCATCACCCCCGCCGCTGGGTACTGCTTCCTGGCCAAACCCAGTTTGGCTTCTTCCTGCCCTGGCTGGTGGCCCCGTGGCTTTGAGGGGAGCGAAGGGTTTGAGGGAGCGAGGGAAGGGTCAGAGCAGGGCGCTGGAACACGTGAGGAAGCTAAAATTAGGCAGCTACATCTAATCTAATTTAATCTCCCCTTTTCCATCCGTATGACGGAGATTAGCCTGGATGTGCGGGGTGGGAAGTCTGGCTGCAGAAACTCGGGGTGGCCCATCCTGGCGGCACCCCGTTTCCCGCTCCCCACCTGACCCGTGGGGAATTTCTCCAGCTGTTTCGGGGAGGGTGGGCTGCTCGGGGGAGGATGGCCGCAGGACGCGGCTGGGTGTTTTAGGGTGGGTGGGTTGGAAGTCACCTCCGGGGTTCCGAGCATCCGCGGAGGAGCAGCGGTAGGACAGACGGATGGACAGATGGACGGCCGCCCACCGGCCCCCCCAGCACAGACAGAGCACAAGCCTGCCCTCTCCTTCCACCTTTGCGGAGAGGTGTGGGATGGGTGAACGTCGTCCCTCGCCGCAGAGCCGGGGAAAGGCTGTTTCGCCGAGCTCAGCGCCAAGGTCACGCGCTCCCTCCCACAGCTGCCAAAGAAAGAAAAGTTCTCGGACTGGTTTTCTATTCCCAGCCCCGTTTGAGGGCTGGGTCCGGCCAAGTTCAAGGTTTCCGGTGTGTTGGGTGACCAGGCAAAGTAAATAAATGGTCACCGGTGTCATTCTTCTGCCGATGGGTTCGTTTGGGATGAGCGTATGTCAAATGAAACGTTGTTGGAAACTATGTAGAGCACCGCCGGAGCGATGAATCACGGGGCAGGTGATCTGAGATGAATTAGTGCCTCTCCTGGAGCGGCTCCAGCTCCGAGATCATCCCGGCTGCTCCCTGCCGCACAGCGGCCTCGAAAAATTGGATGCGCCGGGTCTGGTTCCTGGTTCCTCTATCCCCATCCCGACCCGTGCCTCGGTTTCCCCAGTATAACAGGGCGCTATTACCCTCGCCAGGTTTGCAATGCTCTCTCCTGGGGGTCCCCAAGCCCCCCCCGGGTGGCAGCAGTCCAGGGGCCCTTTCCCTGCTCCATGGTCCCGCTCGCATCCAGAGCTGGTCCCAGGATCCAGGACGCTCCAGCCCTGCTCTGGCCGCTGGGCACAGCCCTTCCTTTCAAGCTCCGACGTTGTCATTACCGCAGTCATTCGTCTTTAAAGAATCGCATTAGAGAAATTAGAGCCGGTTGTAACTTCAATCCCTGCAATCAGCCCATTTCCTTTTGCTAAGGAACGCGGCATTAAATGCCGATAGATTATTACAAGCCCATACGAAGCCAGGAAGCAGCTGGGAGGGACGGCTTGAAAAGATTTAGATTTTGAGGTTTGTTACGTGAAAGGAATTATGAAACGTGTTAGAAAAACTCGCTTTAAATAATTAAAAAAAAAAAAAAAATCACTTTGAAAGCAAGCGCTGTTTAGAGGAACACATTGACCAGAGTCCGGCTCCTCCTGCCTTTTTTTGACCGAGCAAATAAATTGAGTCTTGGGGAATATGTCTCCCTGAATAAACTGATTTTGCAGAGGTGAATTGAGCTCCCGAGCGGGACGGAAGGACGAGACAGACCCCTCATTTTGCACATACAGTTGCTTCCTTCATCCAGCCGGGGACGCAGCAGATGGGGAAGGTAGACAGATGCGCCCCGGCTATTTTTAGGCTAAACGCTGCTTTAATTTCATCTTAACCACTGAGAATTTGGGTATTTAGCAAAAAAAAAAAAAAAAAGCTGGATCAGAGGGTGAATTGAAATGCAGGCGCACCGAAAAAGATTAAAAAGCATCAGCTGCTGGTACGGGGCTTTAACCGAAACCCTGGACAAACTCGGGCTGGATGGGCAGGGGCAGGCAGGACTGGATCGCCCAGGAAAAGGAGCCTGGCACCCGAGCTGTCTCGTCTCCGTTGCCCTGCCTCTAGTTTTGGTCCTTCTTCCCCTCTCTCTTTCCTTTGAAATGACGTTTCAATTCCTTCGAAAAGAAAAAAAAAAATTTTTTTAAAAAAAATTAAAAACAAATGTAAATGACCACTTAGAAAGAACTATGACAAGGCAAAGCCGTGAAGAGTCTGAGCTGCTCGGAACCGGTTGGGAAAGCGCGGCGGGGAGCGGGCAGACGGGTTGGGTAACTCCTGCCCCAGGGCTGCCGAGACCGGCTCTGCTGGGCGCGGGGTGCCGGGCAGCAGGAGCCCTTCTCCCTTCTCTTCTGGAGGGCCCAGGACGTGCCACGGCCCTCGTAGGGCTCCTCACGACGCCCGGCTGTGGGTCTTGGCCCGGCTGCGGCCCTCCTGGTCCCCCATGGAGCCGGGAGAAGCGTGCCGGGATGGAGAGGAGGAGGAGGGAGGGATGGTGGAGGCAGAGCCCGGCCTCCGCCCCGGGTAACGCAGGCGGAGGGTTCCCAAAGCTTCGGGGTGCACGGAGCACCCCTCCCCTCCCCCCCGCTTCAGCCCTTCCCTGCGCACGGGGAGCGGTGCACACGCGTGCAGGCGTAGGGACCGCCACAGGCCGCGGGCTGACGGATGCGCGCTGACGGATGCACACGGGTGTGCACGTTAACGCGCATGTGATCGGGCGCACACGCGCGGCACGGTGCGTGCACGGCCGTGCATCTGCAGGAGCACACCGAGGCACACGCAGGCGCCAATGACCATGGCCGGTGCGTGCACGGACACACGCTGATGCGTGTAAGCCAGGCTGCGTGTGCACAAGTACACACACGCGCACACATACACGTGCACGCGCACGCTGCTGTGTGCCCCCCAGCAGTGCGCATATGCCGGTGCGCACAGACAGACAGCAGTGCACCCCCCCCAGTGCGCCCCTCTACCCCGCGCACCCCACCACCCCTGTGCACTCCCCCACGCACACACGCCCCCCGCAGTTCACCCCCCCCAGTACACCCCCAATGCGTGCACACACCTCCAGAACACCCCCACCAGTGCACCCCCAGTGCCTGTACCCACCCAGTGCACCCACAGCCTCCCCAGTTGACCCACGCTCATCTCCCCTGCACCCCCCTCCAGTGCCCACCCGAGATCCTGCCCCCCGCCACTCAGCACCCCACACCAGTTCACCTGAGTGACCCCCGCCATTCACCCCCCATTCATGCCATTGACCCCACCCTCCACCCCATTCACCCCCACTCACCCCCCACTCACCCCCATTCACCCCATTCATCCCACTCACCCCATTCACCCCCCACTCACCCCCCCTCACCCCACTCACCCCACCTCACCCCACTCACCCCCCCTCACCCCCACTCACCCCACTCACCCCATTCACCCCCCACTCACCCCCCTCACCCCCCTCACCCCCACTCACCCCACTCACCCCACTCACCCCACTCACCCCCCACTCACCCCCTTCACCCCATTCACCCCCATTCACCCCACTCACCCCACTCACCCCATTCACCCCCATTCACCCCCACTCACCCCACATTCACCCCCCCTCACCCCACATTCACCCCCCCTCACCCCACTCACCCCCACTCACCCCCACTCACCCCACTCACCCCATTCACCCCCATTCACCCCCACTCACCCCACATTCACCCCACTCACCCCCACTCACCCCACATTCACCCCCACTCACCCCCACTCACCCCACTCACCCCCACTCACCCCACTCACCCCATTCACCCCCACTCACCCCACTCACCCCCACTCACCCCCACTCACCCCATTCACCCCCATTCACCCCCCTCACCCCACATTCACCCCCACTCACCCCCACTCACCCCACTCACCCCCACTCACCCCACTCACCCCATTCACCCCCCCTCACCCCACTCACCCCCACTCACCCCACTCACCCCCATTCACCCCCACTCACCCCACTCACCCCACTCACCCCATTCACCCCCACTCACCCCCACTCACCCCCCTCACCCCCACTCACCCCCCCTCACCCCACATTCACCCCCACTCACCCCACTCACCCCCACTCACCCCCCCTCACCCCACATTCACCCCCACTCACCCCACTCACCCCACTCACCCCCCTCACCCCATTCACCCCCATTCACCCCCCCTCACCCCACTCACCCCCACTCACCCCCCTCACCCCACTCACCCCATTCACCCCCACTCACCCCCCTCACCCCACTCACCCCCACTCACCCCATTCACCCCCACTCACCCCCCTCACCCCACATTCACCCCCACTCACCCCCACTCACCCCACTCACCCCCATTCACCCCACTCACCCCCCCTCACCCCACATTCACCCCCACTCACCCCACTCACCCCCACTCACCCCCCTCACCCCATTCACCCCCATTCACCCCCCCTCACCCCACTCACCCCCACTCACCCCCCTCACCCCACTCACCCCATTCACCCCCACTCACCCCCCCTCACCCCACTCACCCCCCCTCACCCCACTCACCCCCACTCACCCCCACTCACCCCATTCACCCCCACTCACCCCCCTCACCCCCACTCACCCCCCTCACCCCACTCACCCCCACTCACCCCATTCACCCCCACTCACCCCCCTCACCCCACTCACCCCACTCACCCCCACTCACCCCACTCACCCCACTCACCCCCCCCCCCTTCCGCCCCCTAGCGGCGGGCGTGTCCCCCCCCCCGGCGCCGGGCACACACCCTCGCGCCTCATCCAATGAGAAGCCGCCTCGGCGCCGCGTCACTCGTGGGCCGGGGAACCTCCTCAATGAGCCACATTGTCGCGGGCGAGTACCGCGGCGCGCGCTGCTCCGGGGCCAGCTCCGCTCCGCACCGCTCCGCACCCCGCCGCGCAAGATGATCGCTTCCCATCTGCTCGCTTACTTCTTCACCGAGCTCAACCATGACCAGGCGCAGAAGGTGAGGGGAGGGGAAGGGGGGGGAGGCGCGGGACAAAGGGGCCGGCGAGGAGAAATGGGGGGGAAAGGAAGGAAAAAGGGGGGGGGAGTAAAAAAAAAAAGAAGGAAGAAAAAAAAGGGAGAAAGGAAAAAGGGGAGAAAGGAAAAAGGGGAGAAAGGAAAAAGGGAAAAAAAGGCAAGGGGAAAAGTTAGGAAAAAAAAGAACAAGGAAAAAAGAAAAAAAGAAAAAAAAGGAAAGGAGGGGGAAATAAAAATAGGAAAAGAGAAAAAAGGAAAGGAGGGAAAAAGAAAAATAGGAAAGAAGAAAAAATGAAAAAAGAAAAAAAGGAAGGGGAGAAAAAAAGAAAGGGAAAAAAACCCAGGAAAAAGGGGGCAATGGGGGGAAGCAGCGGGCTGGGAGGGGGCGGGCGGGAGGCGCCGTTGTCTCCCCGCGGGCCCGTGCGCTGCCCGGCCGGGGCCGCCGTGCGGTACGTGCCGCGGCGGGCGGCTGCGGGACCCCGCGTGGCCGGGCGCCCCCCACGGGCCGGCGGCGCGCAGCAGGAGCAGGAGCAGGAGGAAAGGGGGGGGTTTGTCTCCGCTCCCCTCCCCGGCCGCCCCCGCAGGATTCGGTCCCCCGGGCAGCCGGGCCGCCCCGCGCAGCACGTGTCGCCGCTTCCCGCCGCCGGCGCGGAGCATCCGCGGGCGCGGAGCATCCCCCGGAGCCGGGACCTTCAGCCCTTCGGCGGGATCCGCCTCCCCCCACCCCCCCCACCCGCGCTCCGGGCGACGAGGCGAGGCCCCTGCGGGGAGCGGGGGGCCCTCCTGGCTGCGGCCGTGCCCCCCGCGGCCGGGTTAGCCCGGGGCACGGCGGGGGATGCCGGAGGGGGTTGCTCCGAGCTCGGATGCAGATACAGCACCTCGGGCTCCCCTTCCCCCGGGCTGTACCCCCCCTCCCCCTGCACCGACTGCGACGGAAAACATCTTCTTGCCTTCCCCCTCCCTTAATTTAAGGGTCCTGAACGACCAGAGCCTGTTCCTGGACCGCAAATGCGAGTCGACGCGTCCCGTTGGGATGCACGGAGCGTTTGTCACCAGTAATTCAGGAGTTCAGGCACTTGAAAAATGCAAGTGTTTCTGCTCTCCCATGGCTGGTGCAAAGCAGCTGGCCTTTGTTTGGCCAGGACAGCGCTCAGGCTCC
Source organism: Grus americana (assembly GCF_028858705.1). Lineage (NCBI taxonomy): Eukaryota > Metazoa > Chordata > Aves > Gruiformes > Gruidae > Grus > Grus americana. Next base: position 5,981,186 of record NC_072877.1, on the reverse strand, counting down.
GAACAGCCAGTGTTAAAGAAATGATTCCTGGAAGAAAAACGCTGGCTGGGAGACTGTGCATGAAGAGTCAGGCTCTTCCCCAAGCCCTCCACCAGCGTTTGGGGCATCTAAGGATATGGCAGAGAGGGTTTTGGCTCTGAGTCCCGCGGTTGTGTAGCAGTTCCTATTACCAGGGTTGCAGTGGGGGGGTCGAGATTTGCAGATGCCCTCTTCAAAAAAAAAAAAAAAAAAAAAGGCAAAACGCAAAATGCGTGGCTGCAGAGAGCCCCGGCTCGCTCCGTGGGCTAGCGATGCTGATAGAGAAACAAAACTTGCCACGTCGGCCCTTTGCCTGCTTTAAATAGGAAGTAAAACAAGAGAGAATGTAAAAAAAGGCAACAAACCAAAGCGTATAGAAATAACTTCCCGATGCAAAGTGATCCGTAAGGAAATACGGGCTCAGCTTCTCCCTCCGCTCGCGAGTGTCCTGGGGTTGTGCAACAGCCAAATCCACTGGAAAGGGTTGTGTAACCCCACGGCAGAAATAGGCCAGTGGCGCGGCCCGACTTCTGCCTCTCGGTTCCGGACAGCTTACGAGTTCCTTATCGGGAGCTGGAAATAATGGAGAGGGACGGTTTTGGTTTCAGGTTTTCAGCTTTGTTACCTACCGGGAAAAGGGCGTGCGAAGCCTCAGGAACCGGCTGCGTTTTCCTCCTGGCTCTGAAGGCCAAACCAAATGGGTTGCTGAGATGTGTGTGTGTGGGGGGGAAATATCCAGGAGCTGTCAGGTGGAGCTCGGGCTGCCGTGGGAGATGGCTTTGCCCTCCCGGCCCCGAACAGTCACCTCTACAACTGGATTTTCTCCGGGTTATTTTTAAACAAATGCCTGTGAATCCTCCCGATGCCAGCGAGAGCACAGAGCTCGGCTTCGCTGCGGGGGAAGGGGGAGAAGGGGGGAAGCAGCTGGGTTTTCGAGCTGGATGCTTCCACCATGCATGCAAAAATTATTCCTGGCTTATAAATCTTCCCAGGCAAGGATGGGGGAGAGTCCCCAGCACAGGGAGATGTAGGGGCTGAAATTCTTGGAAAGCTGGGATCTATCTTTTTTATCAAACCCAAAGGCTTTACCCGGAATTTGAGACTATCCATCGGAAAAGATTTTAGGGCAGTAGCCTGGGGTGTGTTCGAGTCATGTGGCTTTTTGCTTTGGATCGGGCAGAAAAAGGGCTCAGCCGTGGGAAGAAAGCGCCCTTTCCAACAGCCGCGGTTTGCGTCCACATCAGGGCCTTGAAAATAGCCCCTAAAATAGGATTTTCCTTCCTGTTCTTGACACAGAGCAGCTTTACCTGCTCTGCTGCCTGCCTGGGGGGGATGTCACATACGTCCCCAAACTCCTCCTGCCCTTCGCTTTGCCCAGCTGGAAAGTGGGTTGCAGTACTCACTTATCTAACCCCCAAGGGATTGTGCAAACTTTAATTAACCTCAGCAGCGTCCTTTGAGAGCCCGGCTTGAAAGTTTGCCGCGGATGAACCACGTTCCCTTCGGATGTGCCGGCTCACGTTGGGTTTCCTGGTCCCCGAACCTCAGCCTTGTCATGCGACGGGAGGAGCGGGAGGCGAATGAGCCAAATAACCGGGCTGGTGGCTCTTCTTCCCCATCGCTCCTTTGAAAGAAGGAAAAACTGGAGATGGAGTTAATTTTCCTATATTTGTGGCTGTTCCCAGGCAGGGGCAGGATTTCCACTGGGTTTTTTTTATTTTTCCTTTGCTAGGGAGATTAGTTTTTGTCTAGCTGATGTCTCCCTGGCTGCCTCTTGCAGGCTCCTCCGCGGCTGTGGGAGGGGTGCCTGATTGCAAATTCCTGGAAAACAACAAACACCTTCTCTTAAGCCCGCCAAGGTCAGCGGCAGGACGGCCTTTCCCATCCTTGGCTCCTTCGGGGAGCCATCGCATATCCCCTCGCTCCTCAGCTTCTCGTTTGAGCTACCGCGGGAGCCCGGGCAGGGCGCAGCCTCAGTTTCCCCAGCCACGGTGGGATGCTCCCAGCATCTGGGGGGGGGTGTCTCGGTGCCAGCGAGGCTTTCTGATCCAGCAGCATCTGAGGGGGATGCTCCCTCTTATAGGAGGGGCTCTCCAGCCCCAGAGACCTTCTGGGTTTAAAAATGGGAGAGAGCAAGGACACGTGGGCAGGGAGGTGTCTCAAAGGCCGGCTGGGGCTGCTCAGGGCCGGTGGGAGATGGGAGCAGTTTGCCATCTCAGACTCCCAAGCTAGAAACCAGAATGTTTTCCTGGTTAAACTGGGCTTTTTGTGGAGCTGCAGAACAGCAGGGTCACCCAAGGACGGGTCCCCGGCCACCGCTGATGCTCTTCAGTGTGATTTCTTTGCCATGTGCCCTGCTCCTCCTCCGGCGTGGGGTTCAGCTTCCGTCTTGGGTAGGTGAAGATGGGGAGGAACCGGCCGAGCAGGAAACCATCTGACTCACTCGGGTTCAAGATGACTCCGGGCGTGTGTCATCAGAGGCTTGGCTGCAGCAGGGAGGGCACGTGGGGTTTAATTCAGCGCGGAGCCCTCAACAGCAGCCAAGGACGTGGGTGCTGCCGGGGTCAGGGCTGGAGAAGGGTGGGTGCAGACCAGCATCAGTCCTGTGTCACCGAAGGTGGGGAGGTCGGGGAAGGGGACGAGCCGGTTCCCCGCGCTGAGTCAGCCCAGGCTGGGTAACGGCGCGGTGACGCGGGGCTGGGGAGCACTGGTTTTCAGTTTGCAGGGGCTGAGGACGCTGCCTGGGGTTTGTCCCGTGCCGCGGTGCCCGTCCCCGATCCAACAATAAAAGTTGCAAAGTGTGTGCCAGGTTACGGTCCCAAGCAAGAAAATAAAATGCTCTCCGTGCTGGATGCTTTCCTGGATTCCCCCTGCAACCTCCGTGAGCTGCTGCCGCTCCCTCTGCCTCAGTTTCCCCAAATCCGTCGTGTCCCAGCGCAGATCCAGGCAGGCCAGGGACAGAGATTACCCTGGGGAGAGGATTGATCGTGCACGCTCGTGGGTGGGGGGTGCTCGAGCCTTCCTCAAACTCAAACATCTCTGTTGTTCTCATACACAACAAATATTTGACTATTGCCAAGAAGGAAAAGAATCCAGCCCAGAAACCAGCTAACCTCTCCCAGCGTTATGCTTTTTCCCGGAACGCTGCTGAAATTACTCACATTCAGCTGAAAACTGCAGCGAGGGGATACTGGGGGAGCAGAAACATTCACTCCCAATCTGGTTCTCACCAAACACGTGGCTTTGGAAAAAGACTCGGAGCAAAACCAAAACTAAAGAGGAGCTGCTTCCCCTTCCCAGGGCTTGGGATCATTAACGGGCAGAACGTGGCCGAAGTCTTATTGCACGAGAATAAACTGCCCCGAGTCCTTGCCCTTCCCTGCCGTCATTTGCTGTGCAGGAAATGGTTGCGCTTTGCCGGAAACCACCGTCATGCTGTAATTTCCATCACCGACAGCAATCGTGCCCCACCGAGCGATGGGGAGAAGGGTCCCCACTACCACTGTGAGGGGAACAGCATCCTTCATCCTCCCTGCTGGGACCGCTCGAGCCGTACCACCGCGCGTGCATCGCCCTGCCGACAGGGACGGCGGCACGGGATAGAGCTAGCGGAGTTTTTCTACTCTTGCAAGTAGCTGCGTTGATGGGACCACCTTGCAAATATATAAGCCAAGGAATTCATTTTTTTTCTCCATAGATAGTAGCCTTGAATTGGAATGAAGTTATTTGCTGGCTATATATATATATTTTTATATATATATGTGTGTGTATTTGCAGCACTGACCCCTTAGGGTCTAGCCCTGATGGGAGGATTAAGAGAAGTCTTCAGGCAAAAGAGCATCATCCAGCCGTGGTGCTGGTACTGGAGCCGTGAGTTATTGCAAAGGCAAACCTGGCTTTTGGGGTACTTTAAGCTCGGCTCAGTGCGGCACAGCTCACCCGGCTTCCAGCTGGTGGCAAAAATTGGGCAAGTTGAGGTTTCTTCAGCCTTAGGGCAGACGGACCTTGCCCAACGGTGGCCTTGCAGCTGGGCAGGGCGATGCTAGGCACTGCCCCAGCACCCGGCGGAGAAATTAGCAGAGCCTTTGGAGAAAGCCCTGAGCTAGGAGATGAGAATTTGCTGGGTTTTATTTCCAAAAAAATTGCATCAAGCTCATTTCACGCACAGCGGCTCTAACGAGCCGGTTCTTTAACAAACTGTCCTGCCCTGTGCGCAGCTGACCAGGGCTGGGAGCACGCCTGGCACTTCCTGGCTTGAATCTGTTCCTCCTCCATTCAGTTTATTTAGATTTCCTTGGGGAAACACTATTATTCATGATGGAAGCTTTCCAGAAGTTAAATTGTCCTGTTCTGGATCCTAACCTAGTGACTTTGTTTGTTTGGAATTGGCAGTGATCTTAAAAAAGGTTTAAACAACCGAGAAGGTTGTTTGTCTTGAAAGATACTCATGCTTCGGCGCTGCAGACTAAATTCCCCTGTCTTACCCGGTCTCTGCTACAATTTGAGGTGTGCTTGGGTGTGGGGGGTGGGATTGGAGTAACGAGCAGGGCCACGGGGCTGGGAAGCCTTGGGCGGGAAGGTGGCCATGGCTCTTCCTTGGAGGAGCTCTCGCTTGGGAAGGAGCTGAGCTGCTCCTGCCCCGGAGCCGTTCTGCAGGACGCCCTGACCTGCCTTAGCTGCCAAGTGGGACGACATCTACGTTCGTAGGAGAAGATGATCCAGGTTTTAAAGGGCTTTGGAGATTAGAAGAAGGTCACCCTGTTTCTCAGCGCTGCTGATTATTCCTGGTACGGTGAAGCCTGGAGGACATGGGGAACGTGCCGAGCGGTGCCTGTCCTGGAGAAAGGAGGTGAAGCCTCTGCGTCGTTTCCCCGTGCTGGGATTTTGGGGCCTGGCGGGTCGTGCACGCAGCTTCTTCACTGCCCCGTGCCCTGGGCAGGAGTCGAGGAACAAACAGTGATGGCTTCTTGTGCATCCCAGCTTCCAAAGCACCCGGGGTCTATGGGATGAGATCTTCCCCCTGGCAGCACCTTGTGAGTCTAGCAGGAGAAGCAAACAAAGTCAGGGTGGTGGACAGGACAGAAACATCAGCAACGTGCAGTTCGTGCAAGGGTGAAGCTCTGCCCCGAGATCCACTGGGATGGGGACACCTCGTTGGGACCCCATCCCCACTCACGATGGTCTCACCAGGACCTCCCGACCACCGTAGGCTGCCAGAGAAGTCCAGCGAAGAAAGGTCTGACGGGGGTGAGAGGCTGCTGGGAGGCAGAGCACCCGGCGTCAGCCGGGTTTGTCTCTAATTATCACCGACACCCCAGGTCAGATGCTGCTGGAGAGGAGACAAGGTCTGGCTGAGGTCCTCCCCGTGCCAAGGGGCAGGTCGGTGGCTCTCGAGGAGGTTGTGAAAGGCCCCTGTGAGCCGGGACAACACCGTCTCTGGCTCACAGCTAAGAAATGGGCTTGGGCCGTCTGTCGTGGGTCGATGGCATCGGCCGATAACCGTTGGGGCAGCTAAACCGGAGATTTCCTCCCCTGGGGCTGGGGTGGAGGTGGGCGCTGGACCCGGGCCCAATCCTGGAGCTGGAAGAGGAAGGAGAGGGTGGAGGTGAGTTGGGGCAACGTCCACCTTCGCTGCCGGTAACCGGGGTGGCAATTTTCAGCAAGTGAAAGCAAATAGGAGGGAAGGGAGAGGAGTGTTTGACTTACTGCTGCTGGCGTGGATAAGGAGAGGCTGGTAAACAGCTGGCGCTGGGAAACCTCCAGGTTTCCTTTTATCCTTATCCTTATCCTTATCCTTATCCTTCCCTCGCAGCCGCCTGGTCTCCCAGCTGGTGGGTGCTCGCTCTCTGCTCCCGACTAATGGGAAGGAGCTGAAAGCACCAAGAGAAAGAAATCAGGAGGATCCCATCACAGCGGCGAGGATGCCGCTCCCCAGGGAATAAAGCGTCTCTCCCGCAGCGTGCTCGGCCGGGCTTCCCTCCCTCCATGCTCCAACCTCGCCGCAGAGCGACTGGGCACTTGGCTTCCAAACTTCCAGCACAGCCGGTGGGGAGGGAAGGATACGCCGGAGCATCCCAAGCCTGAAACACAGGCAGCCAAAACCACAGCAGAGCTGTTTCGTTCAGCCCAGGGTCCGAGCGGCTGCATCCGTGAGCGAGGTCACGCTGGGGCGGCTGGCTATTACTCGCCCACAAAATGCCCATTTCCTATAGCATAACCCTATAAAAAAAAAATTCGTGCTTAATTTCTGATGACCTTATGTTACGTGCCTACAGACAGGTGAGCTAACTGGGTGGAGTTTTCCTCTTGACTTTGCAGGGCTTGCAGCTGCCCTTTAATTAATTTTAAGTTAAGTTAATTGAAACAGGGCATAGTTTGGGAGCTGGCAGTCTGTCCACCTCTCTGTTTCCCTTCCCTGCTCCGGCCGGGCTGCGGAGACACGCACAGTGCTAATGGATGGGTCGAGGAGTTTTTCCATTTCTTGGGGAAGACGAGGTGCTTTGATGTCGTTTATAGAAGGAGCCGGGCATCTTCGTAGCCTCAGCGTAAGGGTATAAACGACTGCCAGGAGCAGGGGGTGGATTTCTTTGCTTTCCAGCCACAGCACCCGCTTGTGTCACCCAGCGTTGTTTGCTCAAGGGAGCTGAGTAGCTCTCGGCACTGTAACCCTTTGTAGGGGTGATCTTAGCAGCAAAGACATGAACGGGCAGTGGACTCCTGCCGAGCATCCTCCATGTAGGAAGAGGCCCCGGGGGTCAAGGTCGAGGCACGTTGCCGCTGTGGCGTAGGAAGGGCTCCGCAGCTGCAAAACCTCCGCACCGACCTCCTGACTCACGGCCTGGGCAGGGAAGGTTGTTGAGTTTGGGTCCTACTTCTGTCGCAACCCATTTGGGTGCCCGTAGGTGGACGAGCAGGGAGGATGCTGCGGAGCAGCGGGAGCTCCTCGGGGCTTGGTGTTCCCAGGTTGGCACACGCTGCCTGGGCAAGGGGATGCTGCCGAGGGGCGCGCGGGGTGGCGTTTGGCGAGCTCTTTGGAGAGCAGCCCCAGTGCTCAGGAAGAGGTGCAAGAGCAGCGGCGGGCGTTATCGGTGTGCCTGGAGATAAGCTGTTGCAGCACTGCCGGCGGTGCTGTCTCGGCAACGTGCTGGCACAGCCGTGTCCTGCCCTTTGGGGTGGGTCACGACCTGCTCCGGCTTCTTGCACCAGCCCCAGCAGATGTGAGGGGGGGGCTGAATGCTGTTCTGAAGGTGTACCAGGGGGGTCATGCCCGTGTCCCTAACCCTCCAGCTGACTTTTTGGCTTTATCTCCACCTTTCAGATTGACAAGTACCTCTACCACATGCGGCTCTCCGAGGAGACCCTCCAGGAGGTGTCCCAGCGTTTCGGGAAGGAGATGGAGAAGGGGCTGGGAGCAGACACCAACCCCACCGCCTCGGTGAAGATGCTGCCCACCTTCGTGAGATCCACCCCGGATGGGACAGGTACGGTGAGACAGGAGACGCTCCTGGCAGAGCAGAGGGAGAACGCAGCGGGGGGGGTCTTGGTAGGTGCCAACACGTGCCAGGAGGGAGGGCTGGGGCCACCCGTCCTCACGGCACTGCCAAAACGGGGATTGACCCCATGGTCACCTTCACCCCTGCTCCTCGGGGCTTCATCCTGCTTCTGCTGAGCAAGGCTCAGTGCGGGGACAGGTCTCATTCCCCTCTCTGCGCTGGGACTGGGGGGGCTCCCAGTTCCCGATGGTGGGAGGGAGGGTGGGAAGCAGCCCTCGCGTGCCTTTCCTGGCAGGACGGAGACAGTCACGGGTCCGGCTCATCAGGTTGCATTAGCACTGAAGCGGGCGGCGGTGCCAGCCGCTCGCTGAACGCCGCAAGGGCCGCGGGAGGAGGGGGGGGCTCTGCAGGCTCGGCTCCTCGCAATACGGCCTTCCTGCCTGCTTCCCATCTTGCTCCTCTCAACCCCAAATCCTGCTTCCTCGAGCATCCGTATGGGAAATTTCCTTGTGCTTCCCTCTCCTAGCTTGGTATTTTGGGAAGGAGCTTTGTCGCGGTCCCTGCGGCACGCGGCAGGGTGTGGATGCCACCCAGGACCTGCCGAGTCTGCTGGTGCTCAAAGCCGGTGGAGCGGTGCTGGCTGCTGAAGGGCAGGGAGGGACGGAGAGCCCCGAGCAGCCGGAGCTGCCCCTGGCTCCGCGTCTGGGCCGGCAGCGTTCCCAGGGATTTTCCCAGGCCGGTCGGTCCCGTTGGCCGGAGTTGCTGGGAGTTGGGGTTGCTCTAGCTTCGGCACCTTCGTGGGGGTCCATGCAAAACCTCGGCAGCAGAGATTGCTGACGGCCGGCGGGAAAGGTGGATGAAGAGGAAGGCAGCTGATGGGATGCCCCATCTGCCCTTCCCTCCTCGTCCCCAGCTTTTTTTTCCACCGCCGTATTTCCACACCCGGCTTCTGGAGGCGAGCGGCTCCCAGCAGAGTGTGGGTATGGAAATACGGCCAGGTCACCTCAGCGGGCAGCGACTGGGCAGACTGGAGTTTCCTCTCCCGAAAAGCCGGCGCGAGCCTGCCGGTTGGGTGACAGTGTTAAACAGGGTGTACCCGCGAGGTCGCCGTGCTCAAACGGCCAAAAAAAAACCCCCCATCGCTGCTGGCTGTCCGCTCTGCGATGAGCTGAAGGTCTGCGTCACCAGCCAGCTCTGGGGGGGGGTTTGCTGGGAGCACCTTGGTGAGGGCCGAGGGGACGCGTCCCTGGGAAGTCACAGGCACCACGGGAGGGTTTGGGTTGGAAGGGACATTTAAAGCTCATCTAGTCCAACCCCCTGCCATGGGCAGGGACATCTTCAACCCGATCGGTCTGCTCAGCGCCCCGTCCGACCTGACACTGGGGCACCTACTGCCTCTCTGGGCAACCTGTGCCAGAGCCTCCCCACCCTCAGCGTACAAATTTATTCCTTACTTCTAGTCTCAATCTCCCCTCTTTTAGTTTAAAACCCTGAGCCCTTGTCCCATCACCGCAGGCCCTACTAAAAAGTCTGTCCCCATCTTTCTTATAAGCCCCCTTTAAGTATCGAAGCACCCCTGCACCCAGAGCCATCCTGCCTGCTGCATCCCACGTGCTCAGCACCCCCAGCGCACGTACACCCAAAAGCTGGACCTGGCTGCCTGCCCCAGGATCGAGATTTCAATCTATTTAAATGTTTAAGTAAATATTTTTAATTACAGGGATAGCCAGGATGCTGCCCCTGGGCATAGGAACTATTGCAGCCAAAGGTGCTGGGTGCCGGCAGTCTGTGTCAGAGCTCCTGAGAGGCGGGAGCAGAGCTCTCGGCACCCTGACCCGTGTTGGGCAGAAGGTGCAATCCTTCTCCTCGCCCTTCGAAGGGCGAGCCTTGGCTGCCTCCACCATATCCTCCCCCGTCTGCAGCTTCTCCAGCGTCCCAGCTGGCACTTCTCGCCCAAAGCAAGCTCAGCGCAGACGGAAAAGGGGCACAGCAGCACGGAAAATGTTACGTGAAAGGGATGCTGGGGCGGTCACGGGGCTGCAGCTGCCCGGGAGGTTTTCGAGCAAGTCCCAGGGAGCCAAGCGCTGGGATTCCCTGTACGGCTCCAGCTGGAGTGGGGCATCGGCATCTCTGCCGTCGGGTTCTGGGGGGGTGCCGCAGGGGTGAGCCGAGGCCAGCCTGAGGCAGGGCTCAGTGCCACCCCCCAGCAAAGAGACAGCGGGACAACGGCTCGGGAGGAGCTCCACGTCCAGGGGTGCATCCTTCCTTCTTCCACTTTTTTGTTTTGAAGCTTCTGGGCAAAGTGTGACTTTGGCTGGGCACCACGTCCTGCTCCCACCCGCTTCGGGTGCCAGCAGCTGCCTCCTGTCTGAAAGACGGGGTGCCACTCTGGCTTTGGGGCTCCTCCAGAGCATCCCTGCCCTTCCTGCTCCTCCTGGCTACAGCACGAGTTGTCTCTGCTTTTGGATTACGCCCTGTCTAATGCGCAGCCGGCGGCTCCCCGGGATCCGGGCGGATGAGAGGCGCTTATAGAAATACAAGGTCACATCTGCGGGTTGAAGTCAAAACACAGACCCAGCTCCCGACCACGCCACCCTCCTCGGCGGTCCTGGTGGCTTCGCTGGTCCTGATGCAGCGTGAGCAGAAGGGGATTTCTGCTCCTGCAGCGGGATCTCTCCTAAAAGTGACTTTTCTTGCTTCGCTCGGCTCCGGCGCCCACCGGAACGCCCGCTGTGCCGCGCTTGCGGCGAGGCGATGGGCATCCTGCTGCAGGCTGGTGGGGGACACCAGACCCCAACTGAGCTTTGCCTTGGAGCCCCTGGGGGACACCAGACCCCAACTGAGCTTTTCCTTGGAGCCCCTGGGGGGACACCAGACCCCAACTGAGCTTTTCCTTGGAGCCCCAGTGACTAAGTGAGGGCTCTCCTTGCTTGGTGCAACCACCACCACCCTCCCTGCTCCTTTCTGGGTTTTTCCAGGGTTTATTTCCTCCTCCCTGCTGATGTTGACACAAGGATTTTCTGGTGCGTCCTCCGTTAAGCCCTGGCAGCTGATATCCGTGCCCTGGGGTTTTCAGGATGCTGCTGGAAGACTTTGGTGGTCAAATCCCTGGAAATTCAAAGGACGGTTCTTTGCAACACCCTTCCATTGGCTGGTGGGCTCGGTTCATGCTGATAACCAGCTGCTTCTGCAAGAAAACCATCCCACATGGCCTGTGGTCTTGAAAGGCTTTAAAGAAAAAACGGTTTTCATGCCCAGAGCCCCTCGCCTGATGATTTACTGCACTCCCCAGCAAGGAATTGCGTAGGGGAATCGCTGCTGGATGACTCTTGCAGTGGTCGGTGTGAGCTGCTCTTTGCTGGATCCAATTCTGTCCAAAACAAGTCACCAGGTCAATCCTGGATCTTTTGTTGCTGCAAGCCCAGTATTTCACACCGGGTACATCTTAAGCCCCTTTGCTGCTCTCCAGTGCTAATGCGGCGGAGACGCTGATGGGAGCACCGGGGCTTTTACATTCCCTCTTCTGCTCAAATCCTCTCAACTTGCTGGAAGGAGGCAGCGTCGGGCTGGCAAGGGTGTCCGCAGGCAGGGATGGAGCGGGAACCGCTGGGGTCTGCGCCTCCACCTTCTCCTGCATCTCCCTTGTGGGGGCAGAGCCTGGACCTGCTCCAGTTGTTTTCTCTTCTTTTATTTATTTATTTTTTTTTATTAAGCCAATTCGACCAAGGATTCATGCGAAATGAGACGGCAGTCGGCTGGACACCTTGGGGTTTAAGGTGGAGATGCTGGGGCATGATCCTGCACATGGTTCTCCAACCCCGACCTGGCCCCAGCTGTATTTTTAAGGACGGCAGAGCTCTGCCCGCTTTGCCCCATGCTTTATTCCCGGGAGCGCAGACACTTTTAAAGGCATTAAACACTCACCCTTAGGTGGTTTGCTGAGAGCAAACAGACCCTTGACTCAGAGCTCTGTGTTTGCCTGCACTGTTTGGTTTGTGAGCTCAGCATCGCAGCCTCTCTCTTATCGTGTAACGAAGGAGCCCTAATCAAAGGGAGGACCCAGACCTGATACCGGCCAGTGGAGCCCATCAATGCGGCTGCATTGCCTCCACCTGGGAATTTTCCAAGTGAGATTTTGCTGCTTTTTTCCTCCTGCAAAGCCGATCCGCCCAGGAATCCCCCCCCCTTGACTTTGGCAGTCGCCACTCGAACCGCTCGTACCTCTCCCGTGGCTGCTGGGCAGCTTGCGAGGGGGATTTTTGGCTGTTAGGTTGGGTCCCGCCGCTGCTTCGCGGCGAGGGTCGGTGCGTGGCCGGTCAGGGGAAAGCCAAAATACCGGGTATGCGCAGGGCTGGGCAGGATGGGAGGACCTTTTTTGTTTTGGATATCTGTGCCTCCTGGGTTCCCCACGTTATCTCCAAGGAGCTGAACCACCTGGAACCCTCTTAGCTCCAGCACCCTTAGCCCCGGTACATTTACCAGCCCCCTGGGGTATTTTTCATGCTCCGCTAGCAAGCAGAACGGCATCCGTGCCAATGGCAAGGGGAGCAGGAGGACAGCTTGACCCCTGTTTGGGGCGGAACACGGCGCCAGCAGTGCCCAGCCAGGCGTTGCACCCGGATCTGCCGGGCCGTGGCTGCGGCCGAATCCCCGCGGTGGGCTTCCTGGTGACGTCAGGACAGCGAGGGGCTTTGCTGAGGGTTTTCCTGGTGCATTTTCAGCATCCACGGAAGGGGACGTGGCCAAGGCATGCCCTGTGGCTGGCAGTCTGTGAAACGAGTTGCCAAACTGGTTTAAACCCAGTTTAAACCTCATCCCTGCAAAGGGTCAATGCTGGGGTGGGGCGAAGAGGAGAAAGGAATATCTGGGGTTTGACTGGCCCGACCCACGGGCTCGGGCACTCTGGTGCTCCGCCAGCTCCCGCACCGTTCTCCAGCCCCGTACGTCGTGAACAGGACGGCTCTCGGCCACGCTGCCTCGCTCAGAGCTATGCCGGGGGCGTTGCTCGAGGAGGGATGAGTGGTGGAGCTTTGCTGGGGTTCGGAGCCCGCCGTGGCTCTGGGTTAATGGCCTTTGCAGGGGCAGCCTGCACGGGGGGGCTTGGTGTGGGCTGGTACCACCGAGAGCTGCCCTGCACCCCCCTTGGGATGATGTGCCGACCCTCCCGCGGCAATGCATCGCCCCCCCAGTGCCCCCCCGCCCCGTTCCCCATCCCCAGCGGCAAGGCTGTCCAACGCTGCTCAGGACCCCTCTCTCATTCCTCGGCGTGCGAGCGCTGCTTTTAACAGACCTTTTCAGCCACAGAGGGACTTTGTGAAGCTGCTCGCAGCTCCAAGTCCGACACCCTCCGTAGTTCCCTCGCCCCGAGTCCTCGGAGGGTCAGCCCCAGGAAAGACGCCAGGACAGACGGACGCCCCACGGGCTTGGACCGCGAGCTGCCTTTTCAGCTGGAGTCACTGGAGATGCCGGCTGGCCTGGTGGCATTTGAATACTAATAAACCACACTTTTTGTTTCAACTGTAGCCCCTTTGTAAAAGCATCGGCGGGCACAATGCGGCCCCCGGGTGCTGTAATCTGCCGGGGGGAGCCAGCGCAGCACATTTAATGCATTCAGAAATCAAACAGTGCTGATAGAGGGCTTTCCCCCAGCCCTCTCCCCGCACCGCTAGGTACATAAAACAGCCAGCTTGGCGCTTTTCCCGCACCCCAGGTCTCAGTTGGTCCAAAATTCAGCGAGCTGCCTGGGTGCCTGGTACAATAAAAGCAAACGGGAGGGCTCAGCCCCCGGGTCTTGGACGCAGCAGGACCCGGGGCTCCTCTTGGCCAACACCGCCCGGGGAAGTTCCCAAAGGTCTTTTGGGTTCTTTTTTTTTTTTTTTCCCTCCCTGGTTTCCTGCTTACATCGTTCAGTCTTGCCCTTGGTGAGAAGCCGCATGCCAGGAGTGCGCGGGATTCCTGGGGCAGGGCAGGGGAGGTTGTCCTGGACTGCAGCCTCCACATGAGGACTTTTTCCCATATATCAAATATTTAGCCAAACTCTAGGGTTTCGACAGCCGGCTAGCAGGGGTTTAACCACTCGAGCAGTAGATTTAGGAGCTTTCACAACCGTCCTGCATCAACAGGGTCAGGAACGGCTCTGCCGCCGCTGCCGCCGCCTTTCTGGAGCCTGAGGCTGGAGCTCTTCTTCCCTGGGAGCACCGTCGCTTTGGGCACAGACTTGCCTGGATGGGGCTGGTGGGATCTGTCCTCGCTCCGAGCTCAGCCACTGCCTCCACGCACCCTACCCAGGGCATCAGGATACGTCTCAAAGATGTTGCTTTGATCCCCCATCACCTATGGAGGTGCCAGGGGTGCAGAGGAAGGGAAGAAAATACAGCCATAGCTGTAAAAATATGTACATAAAAAAAAAAAACAGAAAAATATTTTAAAATCATGCCTTACCCTCATAGTTGTGAGGTGGCTGGTTACTTCCTCGCCTGCTCCGGGGCTGTCTGGCGTGGGCACTGATGCTGCTGAAAGGGACCCGCCGAGTTAAATGGTTGTTCTTGTCTGGGCTCCCGCAGAGGATGGGGACTTCTTGGCGCTGGATCTCGGTGGCACCAATTTCCGCGTGCTGAGAGTGAAGGTGTCTGACAACGGCCTGCAGAAAGTTGAAATGGAGAATCAGATCTACGCCATCCCCGAGGAGCTCATGCGGGGCAGTGGGGTGCAGGTGAGTTCAACCCCTCTCTCTCCCCCCCATCCCCACAATCCTGGGCACCCCCCCGACTGCAGGGCTTGCCCCCACGGAGGAACCACCCGTCTTGGGGCAGTTCTGCTGCTGGCGTCACCCCAAGCCGCGTAACAGGGCTGAAGCAGGACCGTGCGTCCCGTTGCTGCCTTGCCCAGCAGGATGCGGGTAAATCCTGCCTTCCTTTACCCAGAGCTCTCAACTCCTGACACCACGGGTGTGATGGGCGAGGACCGTGGGTGTGTGACGCGGGTGGCAGACCATCGGTCCCTCAGGCAGGGAGGGACACGGGCGCTGCTCTGGTGCATCGTCTCGGTCGGAGCAGCCGGGTGCTCACTCTCGGCCTTTTTTTTCAGCTCTTCGACCACATCGCTGAGTGCTTGGCCAACTTTATGGAGAAGCTGAAAATCAAAGACAAGAAACTCCCCCTTGGGTTCACCTTCTCCTTCCCATGTCACCAGACCAAGCTGGATGAGGTGAGCGAAGGTCTCGCCTCCTCGCGAGGGTTGTGGCTGAGCCTGGGATGCAGTGGGATGAGGGCGAGCTCTCGCTGGGGGCAAATAGTTGTCCCACGCCAATTTACCTTGTGCTTTTAATTGGGCTCATTGGGTTTGGGTAGCGGGTAAGGTCTTGGTGCTGATGGGAGCAGAGGACGAGTCCTGGGGCGTGCAGGGCTCTAGGAGGAGATGTTCAACGTGCCAGTTGCTCCGTGCTTCCACTCTGCACGGATGCCTCCACGGAAAGCGGCTTTTTGCCCTCTGCAGACGGAGCTCAAGGAGCAGTGGCTGCGGTCGGGGGAGCAGCTCCAGCCGCCCGCAGCCAAAGGCAGCCCAGACGTGCCGAGCATCACATCCCCCGTCATGCAGCCGGGCGCGGGGAGGGGGGGATGTCACCCGCCTCGGCTGCTCGCCGTGCCCCGGGCAAGCCGGGAATCGATGGCTGTCAGCTCCGCTCAGCCGCGCTGGGTCTCCGCCGGGAGCCGGTGACCTCACTGGGAGACTAAACATCTCGGCAAGCGGAGCCCAGCCGAGGCACGTGGCCCCTCTCCTGCCACCCACGGCCTCTGCCCGGCTCTGGCTCTTGGTATAACGGGGGGGGGGTCTGCTGCTTTCCTTGCCCTTATCTCACCCGGCTTCCCAGGCAGGATCGGAAAGGAGGGCGGCTCCATGGCGCGCTGGCGATCCAGCACGTCCTCCCTGGGCGGGAACGCGGCGGCATTTTGTACCAGGGATGGGGCAAGTCATGCTCTCGTGCCTGAGCGATTCAGCAAAAGTAATGAGGAAGAAGATTAACGCTTTCCTCGTGGTAGAAGTGGGGGCTGGGCTGTGGAAAAAAAAAAAAAAGCTGGGAGAGGAAGTATCTGTCCCCGGTAACCTTGTCCAGTTTGCTTCTCTCTGTGCCTCAGTTTCCCCATCTGTAAGGCAGGATGGGAGTTTGGCTCACTAAGGCATCTGGGCTCTCGGGTTGGAGATTTTGAATGCGATCCAGTCCGCTCCCTTCCCCCAAGGCTCAGCTCAGCCTCCAGCCCGGTGCCTGCGATGGCTCTGCTGGCTGGGGACACACCCGGTGCCTCTGGCTGCGGGGGATGGCGAGACCCTCATCCCACATGGATGGGTCGAGGAGTGCCCTGCAGGCTCGGGAACAGGTTTTGCTCCAGGGGCCCATAAAACCCCGTCACGGGAATCATGTTCCCTCCTGCCGGCGGGACCGATGAGTGACTCGCGTGCTATTTCGCAGCCATAAACTTTATCTGCGCAGAGACGTGGAAATCATTGCTGATACCGCAGCCCATAAGCTGATAACAGGAGGGACGTGCCTGCAGCGCTGTGTGTCCATCCGGCCCTTGCCTGGCAGCGGGAAGCGGGTTGGGAGAAGAGAGCCCTTGAAACGCAGGGTTTGGTGGGGCCATCCTCTGAGCATTCCTTCTCGCTGTTTCTCTGTAGAGCATCCTCGTTACGTGGACGAAGGGATTCAAATGCAGCAGCGTGGAGGGGAAAGACGTGGTGTCGATGCTGCGCAAGTCGATCAAGAAAAGAGGGGTAAGAGTTTGGGCAGGTCTGTCACCTCCTGGGGTGGTGGGACAGGGGCACAGGGTTCCCTGCAGCAGGATACTTGTGGCTCTGCACCTTGGCTCCCCTGTGACAGCAGAGAGGTTTCGGTCTGTTTTGGCCAGGCTGACTCAATCTTTCTCCTCTCCACCATCTCAGGACTTTGACATTGACATCGTGGCTGTGGTGAATGACACCGTTGGGACCATGATGACCTGTGGCTATGACGATCATAACTGTGAAGTTGGCCTCATTGTTGGTGAGCTGCAGCAAGGGGGGAGAATTGGGGTCCGTCTCTCCATGAACTCCAGGAGGAGATCGTGTTTCTTGCAGGTTTCAGGGTCTTTTTGGGGAAAAAAGGGGATAGCAATGTTAGAGAACCAACACTGCCCATTGTTTGTTTTCTTCCACCTTTGCTTTCTACGCTGCATTTGGTTGTTGCTAATTATGGGGAATAAGGGAAAGGCAGCGTCCTCTCACCGCATCCCCGTGCTTGGTTCAGGTACCGGTACCAACGCCTGTTACATGGAGGAGATGAGGCACATTGACCTGGTGGAAGGGGACGAAGGTCGGATGTGCATCAACATGGAGTGGGGGGCCTTCGGTGATGATGGTGTGCTCAATGACATCCGGACGGAGTTCGACCGCGAGATAGACATGGGCTCGCTCAACCCTGGCAAACAATTGTAAGCGGATTCTTGGCTTTGGCTCAGGCTCGAGGTTTGCTATGCATTGTCCGTCCTGCCATTGCGCTGGCGTTAGTGGGACTGAAGAGGTCATCCTAGTTAACTAGGTCACTGCGTCCTCCGCTGTGCCAGCTGCACCAACGCAAACAGGGGCTGTATCACAAATTTGGGTTGGTATGCCCAACTCAACCATTCGACACCCACTTCCCCCCATCAGCCTTTCACTTGAAAGTGTTGATTTCTGTTTGTTTCCCTGGCCAGTGAAGTTACCTGCCAGCCAAGGTGAACACCACCACCGAATGTCCACATCCAAGTCCTAGGGATCTCCCATTCCCCAGGTGGCTTCTGGCAGCACGGGTGGGATTTGGGGGATCTCTGCCAACTGATAGCCCTCCCCCCCAGCTCAGGTAGCCATAAGTTCTCCTTGCAGATTGATGGTTATGTCAACATGGCTTTATTTTCTCGGTGATGGGATAGACTACTAGGAAAGAGATTACCTAGATTGCATTTGGGCCTGGAAGGCTGCCAAAGGTTTTTGAGGTCAGCCTTTGGCCGCCTCATGGCACACGCAGCCAAACACACATATCTCGTGCTTTCGCCATCGGCAGGTTTGAGAAGATGATCAGCGGGATGTACATGGGAGAGCTGGTCAGACTCATCCTGGTGAAGATGGCCAAGGAGGGGCTCTTGTTTGGAGGAAAGCTCACACCAGATCTGCTCACTACCGGCCACTTTGAGACCAGATACGTCTCTGCTATTGAGAAGTAAGTAGGATCTGCATGGTTTCATGGGGTCCCAGCCCATCTCCTGACATCTGTGCTGGGGGAAAATAAGACCCATCACAGGACTATCCACTGAGCAAACCAGGACACTTCAGATGGCAAAAGTCGGATTTCCAGGAATGAATCCTTTTTTGTTCTTTAATGTGCAGGGAGAAAGAAGGGCTGCAGAAAGCCCATGAGATCCTCACCAAGCTGGGCCTGGAGCCATCTCACGAAGACTGTGTGGCCACCCACCGCATCTGCCAGATCGTCTCCACCCGCTCAGCCAACCTGTGTGGGGCCACCCTGGCAGCCGTGCTGCGACGCATCAAGGAGAACAAGGGGGTGGACCGGCTGCGGTCTACGGTCGGCGTGGATGGCTCCGTCTACAAGAAGCATCCTCAGTGAGTCCATGAGGATAGGCAAGGCTGGTGGGGAGAGAGGGCGAGAGTGCACAGATCTGTGCCTGCCAGCAGTGGATAGAGCTTGGCACAAGCAGAGCATCTCCAAATGTTCCCCTGAGCACCTCTGTTTGGATCCCAAAGGGGCTCCAGTCATTTACAACCCCAGAGGGTCACATCCCCCATGGTGGCATAGTCAGGTTCTCTTTTCCTCCTCTGTAGCTTTGCCCGGCGCCTCCATAAGACGGTGCGGAAGCTGCTGCCAGACTGCGAGATCCGTTTTGTGAGATCAGAAGATGGAAGCGGCAAAGGGGCAGCCATGGTGACAGCGGTGGCCTACAGACTGGCCGCCCAGCACAAGGCACGGCAGAAGATTCTGGAGGCGCTTAAGCTGAGCCACGAGCAGCTCCTGGAGGTGAAGCAAAGGATGAGGATAGAGATGGAGAAGGGGCTGGGCAAGGAGACGCACGCGGAGGCAGCGGTGAAGATGCTGCCCACCTACGTGTGCTCAACTCCAGATGGGACAGGTGATGTACCGTGTGTATGAGCCCACGTGTGTCCCGTGTAGGGCAGAGCCAGCATCGCTGCTCCCAACGTCTGCACCACGTAGGGAAGGGCTGGGACCTTGGCCGTGGCCAGTTCCCTCTGTGTGCTGGGAGTGGCACAAAGCTTTTTCACCTCCAGTATGGTACTGGGAAAAGTGGTTGAGCCTCCAGGACGTTCTGCACTTGACTTAACACAAAGCCTGGCTTTCACCGTGGTTTTTGCCGCCGCAGGTTTCTCACCACCATTGTCCTGGGTTGCGCTCCCAGTTCTGTCAGTGGCTTGGGTGTGCACCTGCCCCTTGGCTTGAAGCCCCACGATCTCCCTGAGTTTGGAGCAAAGTTCTCCATCACCTTCCTACTTGCACCTGCTTGACAGGATCTCTCTCCTAATGATTCTCTCTTGGGTTTCAGAAAAAGGAGATTTCCTCGCCCTGGACCTGGGAGGCACCAATTTCCGTGTGCTGCTGGTGCGCGTGAGGAACGGGATGAGGCGCGGCGTCGAGATGCACAACAAGATCTACTCCATCCCAGTGGAGATCATGCAAGGGACGGGAGAGGAGGTGAGGACGGGCAGCTGGAGATGGAAAACTGGGGCATTTTCCCTGGGGTGGCAGCAGAAGTGGCCGGCGGTAGTGCTGGCTGACCACAGGAGCTGGTTTTGCCTTGCTCTGCTTTCCAGGGTGCAAAACCAGGAGGGTGGAGGAGGCTGGTGCTCCTCTGTCTTTAGAGTGAGTTCTGCCCAAGGGTCTGGAGTTTGAAATGTGCTTTAGGAAGCTTGAAACTGCGTTTTAGGTTAGAAATTGTGTTATTCCCAGACATCGCTGAACCCCTCCCTGAATCCCACACACTCCACAAGTGCAGATAAGCATCATGCCTGTTTCCCAGATAAAGAAACCACAACACAAGCAGTAAGAGATGTCTCCAGAGTTTTATTTGCAGACGGAAAGAGTTTTGCAAAGTACTCCGGGCGGTGCTCAGGGACTGAGAGTATTTCTAGCAGACGGGTTCTGGAGATACCTTGCAGAGGGACTGGATTCCCGCGTCACCCCGGGAAGCTGGTTACCTCCCCACTAGCCCCTCCATCCCTTCTGGGTGCAGTACAGGACCTGCAAGGCGGAGGTATCACAGCGATATGACCACATTGTCGGTAGGGAAGATGATGAAAGAGGAGCTGTTTTGGCTTGCTCACCTCACACAGTGCAGCTGAGCAGCATCCCGGGCTGTTCAAAGCCCCGTTGGCTGGGGGATGGGTCCACATCCCCAGTAGGTCAGGCTGGCATCCGGCTGAGTTTCCTGCTGTGATGGTAACTTCTCCTTTTGGCTTTGTGCACCCAGCTCTTTGACCACATCGTCCACTGCATCTCTGACTTCCTGGAATACATGGGAATGAAGGGCGTATCGCTCCCGCTCGGATTCACGTTCTCCTTCCCTTGCCAGCAGAACAACCTGGATGAGGTAACCCCAACCCATCTGGTAGCATACACATTCGGTAGCCAGCACCAGCTGGAAAGCCAAAGCACGCTGGAAACTCTACGTACCAGCATCAATGACCACATGGCAGGTCAGATGGAGACCCACGAGAGGGGGAAGGCAGGAGCTCAGAGCTGCCGGTGCTTCTGAAAAGCTCCTTGGTTGCAGCAAAGCAAGTACAGATCCCTTGAGCTCCAGAGACAACCCAGCTGAGGCATCCTCCACGCGTGAGGATCTGACCTCCACGTGCCAGGCAGTGCTCGCCGAGAGCGGGTGGGTGTGGGGTTGCTGTCCCTCCTGCCCAGCAGCCTGCATGATGTACCGTGGGGTCTTTCCACAACAGGGGATTCTCCTGAAGTGGACAAAAGGTTTCAAGGCGACCGGCTGTGAAGGAGAAGACGTGGTGAACCTGCTGAAGGAAGCAATTCATAGGAGAGAGGTGAGTGTCCACGTAGCTGTGAGAAGCCAGCTGCTTGCTCCCACATCCCGCCTGTCTTTGGCATCTTTAATTGGCCTGTAAAGCAAATTAATAGGCGGAGCCCAGGGCTAATGAGTGTCTGAATTTTAACAACCACCTTTAGTCATGTCTAGAGGTTGGATTTTTAGACCCCGGAGCTAAGAGTTGGCTTCTGGCCAGGGCTGGAGCAGACTTGTCTTGCCGTGAGTTAGGAAGACACCGTGCCTGTTTCCTCAGTGCAGCCCACCCGCAGCTCCTGCCCCAGGGGCGGTTTCTGGCAGGGTTGTCCCAGCATGCCAGCTCCTCTGCGCTTGTGTCCTGAGGTCCAGGCATCCACCTGCAGACACATGGGGCTGCAGGAGGTCTGTGGGTGCCTGGAGGACTCCCGTGCTCAGCAGAGGTCCTTTCCCAGTCGTGGGAGCAGCCAGCAGCGTAGCAAGCTGTGTCCTCCAGCGGTAACCCATGCAATCCCATCCCTCTGCAGGAATTCGACCTGGATGTGGTCGCGGTGGTAAATGACACAGTTGGCACCATGATGACCTGTGGGTACGAAGATCCATATTGCGAAGTTGGACTGATAGTTGGTGAGGACTGAAACTTTCTTACGGAATCGCTCTGCCCGCGGTCCCAAACCTGACCTGTGGGGTGCTCCTGGCTGCAGAAGGTGTCCGAGGGCTTTTACCTTGCGTACGTGCCCCAATTCTCCAACAGCCCCATTGAAAGATGCTTCTCTCTGCAGGCACAGGCAGCAACGCCTGTTACATGGAGGAGATGAGGAACGTGGAGCTGGTGGAAGGGGAGGAGGGCAGGATGTGCGTCAACATGGAGTGGGGGGCATTTGGTGACAATGGGTGCTTGGATGACATTCGGACAGAGTTTGACTTGGCGGTGGATGAGCTGTCTCTCAACCCTGGGAAGCAAAGGTGCGTGGTGGCTTTGGGGGGCTGGGAAGGGCCCCCCGATGGGGCTGGGTGTCCAGGAACAGTTCAGTGGTGCCCCCCCCCCCCCCGCCTCTCGGCGGAGCATCAGGAGATGATGAGCAGGGCAGAGTCTGGCTTTGTGACACACCGATGTGTCCCTTGTCCCCTGCCCGCAGGGTGGGGACTGTGCTGCTGGACTTTCTGCAGAGCCTCAGGCCAGCGGGTTGTGTCAAAGGCATCTGGCAGAGCTGGGACCCCGATCCAGACCCAGTGTCCCTTCTTGTCCTGATGGCCAGCCTTGCCCTCTCCTTCCCAGGTTTGAGAAGATGATCAGCGGGATGTACCTGGGCGAGATCGTCCGAAACATCCTGATGGATTTCACCAAGCGAGGGCTGCTCTTCCGGGGACGGATCTCGGAGAGGCTGAAGACCAGAGGGATCTTTGAGACCAAGTTCCTGTCCCAGATAGAAAGGTGAGGTCCAACAGGCGGGGCGAGGAGCCTTACAGCTGCAGATCAGAGCAGAGAGGTAGTTTGGGGAAAGCGTTCCCAGAGATGTAGTTTGGGGACAGCGTTCCCGGGGCTTGTGGAAGAAGTCCCGAGCACTCACTTTGGAGCCAGGACGACACAGGGTGGTGCAATGCAGATAAGTCAGCAAAATCCACATGGTTCTGACAGTGCCAGCGTTGAGAGATAAGGAAACCGTCTGGAGCTGGCAACACAGACACCTCTTTATCCTCTGCCCTGGACAGAGAGGGGCCACAGCGTAAACTGCTGCCATGCTCCAAGTCAGTGGCTTTGTCCCGGAATAGCCTCACCGATTAGGCTGTGACATCAGAGCCATGTCCGGCTCTGAAAGCTGAGGTTAGAGGGGAGCGGCAGAGTCCCTCCAGTCAGTGTCAGCCAAGCCGCGAGTCCCTGGGCTCTGCAGGACATAGATAAGAAAGAGGAAGCCACACATCCAAGTTGCTCCAGCTCCTAACGCTGCTTGGCCCTCGTGTCCTCCCCAGTGACTGCCTGGCGCTGCTCCAGGTCCGCTCCATCCTCCAGCATCTCGGCCTGGAGTCCACGTGTGACGACAGCATCATCGTGAAGGAGGTGTGCACGGTGGTGGCCCGGCGGGCAGCTCAGCTCTGCGGGGCCGGCATGGCAGCAGTGGTGGACAAGATCCGGGAGAACCGCGGGCTGGACTTCCTCAAGGTCACGGTTGGCGTGGATGGGACGCTCTACAAGCTGCACCCTCAGTGAGTTGCTCAGTGGTGTGTGGTTGTCCTCCAAAGAGGCTCATGCTGATGCATTGGCCCACCTTGGGCAGGTGGGGTGCTAAGCAAGAGCCAGTGTGGAAAGCTTCACAGGGCAGTTTTGGAGAGGAAAGGAGATATTTTAGGGTCTCAAGGGCTGCCCGTAGATCACAGATTGATCTAAACTCTGTCAAGGCACAGCAAGAACCAGCTGCTCCCTAAGGGATGGGGCATCAAGACAGATGACACAGCAGGGACCTTGCACCAGCCACGGCCCAATCCCTGAGACCAGGGTGTCCCAGAGATGGAGACGAGGTTCAACCAGAGTCCAGCTCATCAGGCAAAGTCATGGGGACAAGGCAGGTCTAAACCAAGAAGTCAGACCGCGCTTGGGATCAAGAAGGCCCATAGCCAAGCAGAT
Organism: Grus americana; assembly: GCF_028858705.1. Lineage (NCBI taxonomy): Eukaryota > Metazoa > Chordata > Aves > Gruiformes > Gruidae > Grus > Grus americana. The sequence continues at coordinate 5,957,997 of NC_072877.1, read as the reverse complement.
GTAACTATACCTGGCCCAAGGGCTGCTGCTCCTGAGGCAACACTGCTCAGGCAGGGACCAAAAGCACAAGGCTGAGCTTAAATAGGGCTTGGGGGCCCATGGGTGTGGGGAGGGCTCTGAAGCTCCCCCAGGTGAGGCTGGTCAGGCCTAGTCAGGTTTATTAGTGCTCTCAGGTCTTGGTGGGACTAGAGAAGGGGTCAGGCTTGGCTCTGAGCGGAGGGAGTGCATGGGCGTGAAGGTGCAGCATGGAGCCTCGTGCTTTCCAGAGCCTTGTCCCTGGAATGTCTCTCTCCACCCAGCTTTCTCCTCTGTGTCTGTAGCACTGGTCAGGGTGCTGTGGGAGGCAGCTACGCCAATAGGCGTGAAGTGGTTTGTTCCCCGCGGGGCTGGCACCGCCAGCCCAAGGCACGTTCAATCAGCACCTCTTCCTTCCCCTCCTGTGCCCTGCAGCTTCTCCACTGTCATGCACGAAACGGTGAAGCAGTTGTCTCCAAAGTGCGAAGTGACCTTCCTCCAGTCGGAAGATGGCAGCGGCAAGGGCGCAGCGCTCATCACGGCGGTGGCCTGCCGGATCCGGGAGGCTGGCCAGCGATAGAAGGAAGGAGGTTTGCCGAAGAGCTTGGTTTCAGCAAAGCAGGACGTTTCCCCGCCCCATCCCTCCCTCCGTACACACACACACACACACGTGGCCTCCCCTTGCAAGCAGACTCTTAGCTTTACTTGTTCTCTTGAGATACCACCAGTGGGACTGGAGATGCTGTGTGCTTTGTATAAAGAGTTGTCTTAGGAGTTTTACTGCATGCCATAAAACCGCGTATCAAGTAAAGCTAAAAGTGTCTTTTGGCTGTCTACCTACGCTTCCAGTCAGAGCCGGACCTGTTCCGCTCGCAGCCTCTGTCAAACACCAGCTCTCCTCCCCACGTCTCCTAACCACTCACGTCTTCCCTAGCAGCAGAAAGGATAATGCTAGAATAATTAAGACGCTGCATTGTCACTTTACGGTAACTGGTACCTATTTATGTACGTCGGAGTCATAGCGTGTCCGTGCTGTAGAAAGCAAACCTCTTTAAGATTGGGCTAAAGACCTCCATTAGTCTTTTACCCTGATCAAGGCTGTATTATTTCCATGAAAGTCATGGTAACTCTTAAAGCACAGGGTGCAGAATTTCAACCGGCATGTTCCGAGTCTGCACTGAGAGATACCAAGTATCTCTGTTGGTGAGCAATATTAAAGAACCTGCTGGATCCCAGTTAGAGGTGCCCCTTTAACTGCTCCAGCAGAGCACGTGCCTGGAAATAATTGGGGACTCAGGGTTTTAATCCCATTTCCTGACCTCTCACCCGCACCCTAAATAGAGTGTAGTAATGTGGCATGTACGTATGGTTGTGTTACACCCCGGAAACCACTGGCACCCTTCCCTGGTGCACGTGTGAACACAAGGAACCACCACCGAGATGGGTCGGTCTCTTCCCTGCAAATACACCCCCCCACCACCCCCCAAACGTCGTGGCCGTGTGTCCTCGCTTGGCACGGTGAGTTGGTTTGCTTTTTGTCTGTGAAATAGTTCTGCGTCTTCAGCCTTTTAGGTGACACCTGGATTTATACACTGTATATTTATGTTTCAAGAGATCTTACGTCTTTTTATGTACATAGTTTCGGGGGGGGGATTATATTGCTTAGTTTTGACTTCACCTTTTAATGTCATTTAAGAACAGTACTGAATACTTATTTTCTTTTTTTCTTGTGTTATTTTTTTAATTTAAAATTTTCTTGGGGTAGACTGGAGAGAGAGAGACCCAGATTCCTGAGGATGGTTGTACAAGAAGTTCAGGCATTCTGAATTTATCACCAGAACAAAAGGGAAACCAGGAAGTCAGGGATGCGATGCGCAGGAGCAGCGGGGCCCTGCAGCGAAGCTTTCGGGATTAGGCTGGTTTTAACCTAAGGAGAGGTTGAATTTTGTCCCCTTGCCCTGCCCAGCCTGCTTTGCTCTGGAAGCGTTGCTTCCTATTGCAGCGTGCGGTGAAATAACCCAGGGCTCTGCAGGGACCCGTGCCTGAGCCCGCACCCCTCATGCAAACGCTCTCGGGCCAGCAAACGCTCGGCACGGGCTCGAGTGCCGACGGTATGCGTGGGCTCGCAGCAAGGCGATCTCAACCCATTCGATGAGGTCAGCGGCAATAATCAGTGTCGCCTCATTTCCATTTGGCATCCTCAGGGCTGGCGGGGAGCGTTCCCCGGGACGCGCGCGCCCGTAGCATCACTTCGTGCACCCATGGTGAAAAGCAGCGATTAATTTTTTGCCAACAGAAAAGCGTACGGATGAGCTAACCGCTGCAGTTCTCTGCCTGAGCGAGCAGAGGTGTACAGAGAGGGGTGGGTATGTTTCTGTAAATATTTAGCAGAAGAGAATGAAATTCCACTGATGTACAAAAAAAAAAAATTAATTAATAATTCCCACGAGCAGACCTTCAGTTTGGAGGATAGAGTTCTTGTCTATTTTTATGTATATTTTTATACTGCTTGGGGTAACCTCATTACCAAAAGTATCTCTTCTATGTTGGGGGTCAAGTTCAGTAGCACAATTTTAAAGCAAAATTACTCTGGGCATTTTAAATGCTTATTTTTTTTATAAGCCTCAAGACAATTATAACAAATAAAATCTGACTGTGTATAGAAATAATGTAAGAAACCAAGTTTAGTGGAAGTTTTAGATGATGTTAAATAAATTTTTGAAAGATGATACAGAAATCCTCTAATACGGTACCAAGCAGTTGTGTGTGATTCTTTCCTCAGAAGATCAGCATTTTGCCTGCTTAAAAATTGAAACAGAAATGGTTTTACCTGCTGCACCGCGCAGAAGGTTGCATTAGCGGCTGTATTTTTAAACTCTTACCCAGCTGTACCCTTTTTGAATTATGCAGTGTTTGCATCAGTTAGCGAGCTAAAGTTTATACAGCTCTAGTTTTGGGGGGAGAGCGGGAAAGATTGGGACTATGGGCAGCTCTGCGTTTGTAGCCGGTTCAGGCTCCAGTTCAGCCAGTTGTTGGAGTGGGTGACTGAAAGGGCGAGAAGACGCCGTGGGTGGTTAGTACCCGGTTAGCAGGGAAGCGGAGCGGGTGACCTCGCTGCCCTGGTCCTTCTTTGCAGCAAAGGATGGGCTGTAACTTTACAGTGGCAGGATTTGCCCCGAGCTCGCAGGGTGGTGGGGAATTGCCAAGCGGTTTCTCCTCTCCCGCGACAGAGGAGGCAAAAGCAGCGCACGTTGTCCGGGCTGCAGCTGCTTTTAGTCTGTCCCGCAGCATCTGGTCTGGGGGGTGGCGGCAGCAGCAGCTCCCTGGGGCTGACAAAGCTCAGGGACGTGGATCTAAACTTTCTGTGAGGTCAGGGAGGATTTTTGGCTGGGCCGGGTCGGATGGATACCCACCTGGGTATCCTCGAGGCTCTCGAAAGCTTTTGCTTCCCCTTTGCTTTGACGCAGAATGAAGCAGGGTCGGAAACGTTCCCAGTTAAAAATACTTGAAGCGTTACAAGACACCCGTGTTAACCTGTGACCGCAGATATGCCCATGGCTGTAAGAAAGGTTTTGATTTAACACTGTGAGAAGTTTGTGCTCCTTTCTGTCTCAAAGGGGACTAGCACCAGCGATGTTTGCTGTACGGTCTGATTGTAACTTCGGTGGGGTTGTAACCTCCCACCTAAATGTTGCCATGGGATGTTACGTGAATGTGTTTAAAATGAAGAAGGGAAGATTAAATCGTAACTATTGATATGAAGGGAAGATGAAATCTATTATATGCAGGGAGAGATGGACAGACTGATCAACTTTGGCTTGCCCAGTCTGTCTCTCTTCCCCAGTAAGAAGCGCTGCTTTCTGGATTTAGGATGGCTTTTGTTTTGCTTGGTTGTTCCCATGAGGATGCATTTTCTTTGCACTCCTGGTGTCGTGCCGGCACGTTCTTTGGCCACGCCAGCAGCAGAACAGGGTCTTCCACTGTGTCAGCTGCTGTGCTGGAGACACTGACCTTCCCTCCCCCACACTTCTCTCCTCCTTGGTACTTTGGACAGGAGTTTATTGTTACTGCTTTTTCTGAAGTATATATACAAGCAGCAAATTGAGCCTTGCAAGAGGAATTTGCCTCTTCCCTTCTTGGAGTCAAAGGCCGTGTAGGGAGCAGCGTTATATTCAGTCACCCAAGATGTACGAGGAGCATCCGAGAGCACCTTGGATGCGTCGATCTCTGGCCTTGAAGCTGCTCGGAGGTAGTTTGACCTCGGTGTCTCTGTGCTGTCTCTTATCAGGCAATCCAAATGTGCCCAGGCTATCTGACAAGAGATAAGAGAGTGGAAAGGTTCAGTGCATGGGAGGGGAGCGAGGACAGGCATAAACAATGACAAAACCACAAGTCCCCATGCGACGGGCGACAAGGTACAAGACAGCAACAAAATAAACTGAAATGGAGGAGCCTTGGTTCCCCACCTCGCCACAATCTCGTCCCCTCCAGCAGACAGAGAGGAAAACACCTTCTTTTGACAGATCATTTTTCTTGCTCTGGTAAAAAAGCAGTCACTGAAGGCAAGAGAGGCAATTCTTGATCACAAGGTAATTTGGAGTAAGAAAGAGTCAAATTACTTACTTTGTGATGTCCCTGATAAATCAAGACTTTCTGGCCTGAAGCAAAGAAAATGCATCTTCATGGGGGTGTTAGCTCCGTGCGGGGCAGGGGGAGTTAAATAAAGCCAAAGACTGTTCAGCTGCTAGCAGAAATGAGTGTCTGTAGATTCACCTGATGTTGTCATTTTGTGTTTACAGTATTTATTTTTAGTAATTGACTGCAGTTATATATAGGCTTCCTTATTTTTGTACTTTTCATACCGTTTTCCCTGAGTGTGGTGTTGTACTTCTCAGCTCCCCTTTGCCACGATTGCTGCTCCTAGTCAGTGACAAATAAAAGAGAGAAAAAAAACCAAAACCAACCACCCATTTTCTGGGGTAAGTTGTGATGTGTTTGGGTTTCTGTGCTCCTCTCACCCCTGCCCCGAGCCACTCCTCAGCAATCCGTTAGGAAGGGCACCTGCACCACTGCCCCATCCCAAATCCCCAATCCTGTCCACTGGGAAGGACTAAAGCTAGGAAGGGATTTGTTTCCTTGCACCCGCAGTCCCTCCACAACCAGGAGGACGAGGGAGGGCACAGGTAGGACGAGGACAACCAGAGATCAGGGGAAGGGGGTGTTAATGTCTGAAAAAAACCACTGAGATAAGTCTCATGTCAGCTCTTGCTCCATAGCCCACATCCTCCTCATGCTGCAGGGTGGTGGTTCCCCAGCAGCAAGGGCGGGCACGCATGGGGCTGCGCTGGCACGCCGCAACGGCCACCATGGGGGTCTGCCGGCCAGGGCTGCGCTGGCACATCGCAATGGCTTGCCGGGGGCGAGCAGAGGTCCTGGGAACCAGCAGAGTGCAGGGGCAGAGCAGGATCTGGACTGGAACAGGAGGTGCTAAGCCCTCAGCACAAAGCAGGAGCCCTGTGACAGCTCAACTCACCACCAAAGCTCAGATTTTAACCCTGGCATTACATAAGAACTACCTGGTTTTTATGCACCTGTTCTCTTCTGCCATTAACAAGCAGCCCGTATTTCTTTCCACTTAGTCAATGACGGTTTTAAAGTCTTGGTACTTCTAGTTCAAAAAAAAGAAAAACTGCTTGCTTAAGTATCTAAATACCAAGTGTGACGCTGTAGCAGCTAAACACCTTAAAATTGTTCTGCTTTCAAAGACATATATGAAACAATGCAAGATTATACAGGGGTGTATCCATGGGCCGAATCCAACAGAAAAAGCTATTCGTGGCAGAAAAGGATAGACACCGGTGAGCAATCCGCTTGAAATCTTTTATTGACAAGTCACCATGTTTTTCCATCTTGCCTAACACATTTTTATCCTTGTTATAAAGTACAAATGGTTTTATACTTTTCTGACAACATTAAAAAAATAGGCTACTAAAGAGGCAAAATTCCCACTTTGAATTCAAAAATCCTGCTGTAAGAATTCAAAATTGCCATAGACAAACATAAAACCCAACACATACAAAGAATGAATGCAGGGTACCTCTTACACTTGACTCACTCGTCAAACCAACTGAAAAGGAATCCCTTGTTCCCAGCTCTTACTTTGGATCCTGTGACCTTGCTGAAGTGATGTGAAGTTTGTGTTAACACATACAACTCAAAAGGCACTCAAAGGTCACAAGTTCCTGAGCTAAAATGGGATATATTCCCAATGGAACGGTTAAAACAAATCACAAAAAACAACAATGTTTAAAAACTGGCATTTGGTTCATATGAGTACATTAAGCATTCAGTAGAATCCTAGCTGAAAGCCGCTGCTGTGTAATAGACTCAAATGATGGTGAGTACATTAGAGTATTTGCAGTACATGGAAAAAAATAATTCACTTATGAGCATCCTTATTAGCAAATTCACATGCTAAAAAAAAATATTATTTGCCACAACGTTAAAAAAGCCCAAGAACAAGAAAGAATTGTATGTATATGAGATACAATAAAGGCTTAAAACCAAGGAGGTTCAAAAGTCCGTACAGTTAAACAACTAACAAAAGTTGACAGGCAACACTTGCACAGATGTATTTGGCCCTAATGGAAAAGGACCACAAAAGTAAGCAGAACACGGATCTGGTATTTACAGATCAGTTATTAAAAAACCCCCAAAACACACTAACAAAAGCCACATGTCCTACAATGTGTGCTCAGAATCTGACAGGTAAGTTCGTAAGATGTCATTCACGCAAATTCCCTATTTCCAGTTTGGCTCAGTTTTCGCCCAGAAAAATAAAAGCATAACATTTCTCAAACATGGAATGGCTACTGTCTGAAGATGCAGAACAGAAATAAAAAACAAGAAATGGGATAACTAGTTTTGGCCTATATAATTTCTGATCTTCTCTTCAGATATGCATAGGAGTATACTAAGGCCATATATATTTGCTACAGTGTAAGGCCTTTTTTGTTGTCAAAGCTCTGTGCGTCAGCAGGGCATTTAACTTAAACCAGGCATACGGAGTTCTAGAAGTGCTACTATATTCCACTGAAGAGGTCTCAGGTTTCTGAATTATCTGGCAGTGCCCCGCTGTCAGCCTTCTTCTCTGGTGATGTGTACAAGAAGTTACAGCAGATATAGAGCGGGAAGATCAGGAGTCTGCTGTCCAAATTCATTACAATCTCCTCCTGCAAAGCAAAACACGGTGGATATTTGCGTAGTAAGTGATGCTGTTAGAGGGAAGTAACACCACAAAGCACACAAGACTGATAGTAACAGTCATTCTATACATTTTAATTCCTATGCAATAAAAAGCAGAAGATAAAAAAACCCCTCCAAGATAGTAATTCACCTTCCCCTTAAGCAAATGGCTTATAACATTAACACTGATAAGATATTCTCAAAATGCTTATAACTCTTTGACCCAGTGCTGCCAACCCTTCTGCAACAAAGCTAACCGATCTGTAAGAAACAGCTGAGCAAACTTTACCTTCAAGCACACTGGAGAGAAAGGCAGACTTTGCTGCCACTATCAGTTTAGGGAGATTTAACCAACCAGGCAATCCAGAACAGTCTATACTTGTGTTGCGTTTGCGTGGCAAGGTTTTGGTAGTGGGGGGGCTACAGGGGTGGCTTCTGTGAGAAGCTGCTAGAAGCTCCCCCTGTGTCTGATAGAGCCAATGCCAGCCGGCTCTAAGACGGGCCCGCCGCTGGCCAAGGCCAAGCCAATCAGCGCCTCTGTGATAACATATTTAAGAAGAAAAACACTTAGAGAGAGCTTTTGCAGCCGGAGAGAGGAGTGAGAAGATGTAAGAAACTCTGCAGACACCGAGGTCAGTGCAGAAGGAGGGGCAGGAGGAGCTCCAGGCGCCGGAGCAGAGATCCCCCTGCAGCCCGTGGTGAAGGCCATGGTGAAGCAGGCTGTCCCCCTGCAGCCCATGGAGGAAGGATGAGGGGGTGTAGCGATTCCACCTGCAGCCCGTGGAGGACCCCACGCCGGAGCAGGTGGAGGCACCTGAAGGAGGCTGTGGCCCGTGGGAAGCCCACGCTGGAGCAAGTTCCTGGCCAGACCGGCGGACCCGTGAAGAGGGGAGCCCACGCCAGGGCAGGTTTGCTGGCAGGACTTGTGACCCCGTGGGGGACCCCACGCTGGAGCAGTTTGCTCCTGAAGGTCTGCACCCCGTGAGAGGGACTCCATGCTGGAGCAGGGGAACGATGAGAGGAGTCCTCCCCCTGAGGATGAAGAAGCGGCAGAAACACTGTGAGATGAACTGACCGTAACCCCCATTCCCCGTCCCCCTGTGCCGCTGAGGGGGGGAAGGTTGAAGCCGGGAGTGAAGTTGAGCCCGGGAAGATGGGAGGGGTGGGGGGAGGTGTTTTAAGAGTTGATTTTATTTTCTCATTCCTCTACTCTGTTTTGCCTAGTAATAAATGAGATGAATTCCCTCTCTAAGTTCGGTCTGTTTTGCTCGTGACGATAATTAGTGAGTGATCTCTCCCTGTCCTTATCTCGACCTACAAGTATATCGTTATGCCTTTTCTCCCCTGTCTAGTGAAGGAGGGGAGTGAGAGAGCGGCTCTGGTGGGCACCTGGCCTCCAGCCAGGCTCAACCCACCACAATACTTTAAAGCAAATCACTGTTTGTTGGTAGGACTTTTTCGGTTTTACTCTAGGAACTGCTTTTGGGGTAGCAAAATTGAAATTTTATCCTACAGTAAGGATGGCATTTACAAGGAACAGTTTTCTATGTACTCATCATCTATGTATCACTGCTGATTAGGATTTAAGAAACTTGATGATCTAGTCTCTTGCATTCCTTACTAAGTTCTGCTGTCAGAGATGGGTGGAAATGGGCACATTCTCTTAAGAAAACACCACTCTTCTGAGGCCTTTATGTAGTTTTTTAACAGTATTAATACCACCCTTGAATAATATGCAGACATTCTTTTAACTCTTCAGCTTACAATAGAAGAGAATCTTCAAACAAACTCCGAATTTGCCTGTAAATAAGCAGGAGCCTGATGGACATATTATTCAGACGGGTAGTCTCACCAGTGCTCCAAGTCTGGGAAAGCAAGCAGTCATCCAGCAGAACACTACACTACCAGCAGAGAGCTTCAGCAGCACCATGGGAACTAATTTCACCATTAATGAAATCTACTCTATCCTGCTCTAGTTATGCTTCACAAATTAGCTTCATCTTCCACTACCTATAAAAGGAATACTTGAAATTCCACATAAGCAATGACAACAACTACTCCTCTTCAAAAGCACTGTTGACTTCTCAGCATTTTTTTTTTCATGCCTTAGACTCCACAACTCAAGCTCAACAGCTCAAAAATCCACAAACATACCTGGTCCTTCTCAAGGGTTAGGATCTGATACCCTGTCGTTCTACTGCAAATAATTTTCCCACTGCTATCAAAGGAGGCTAGACGTAACCTAGGGATATAACAAGAGTTAAATTACGTAGTATCCCGTAACTTAGTTTTTCCAGCACAAAGAGTTTCTCCCAAGGAGACAGAATAACATTTTCAAACATAACTAACTTGGTGGCAACAAAATTTAATGCAAGCACAGATGGAGAGACTTAGGGTAAGACATTTTAGCATAGACCACAGGGTCTGCCTTCTTGGTTACTGTTTACCTGAAGGCTATGTTTCTCCGAGGCTGCAGACTGACTGATCCACTGCATGGCTGATTCAGCGTATTCCGTTTGAAAATGATGTAACGATTTGTATAAGTAACAAGAAGGTCAAAGCCAAAGTTGAACCCAGTCCACCGCCAGCAGTACTGAAGAAGGTAAGTGGAAAAAAAAAAAAAAACAACACACCAAAACAGTCTGAGTATTTGCTACAACATGAATGCTAAGTGCCACTTCTCCAACAAATCAAGCTTGGGAATGGGATTCTCAGCCACAGAGATGTGTGGTGGATTCAAGGATCCTTGCCAACACCTATTTGAAACATAAGGCATCTTGGTAGGCAACCCCTCACTTTAGCGGCCAGCCCTTGCAGACAGATGACTACACGAGACAAGCTTAGTATCAGCCGCCTTCCAAGCATACAAAAATACATTTAACACAAGTCGATCTAAAATACTTCTGTATTCTGGTAACTGGTGCTGTATTTCTAACTAGCACTTAACTACAGGTCCCATTCATGCTTTAAGCACTCCATGGAATACAACATCGTTATGTTAAGTGACTTCAGTGGGAAAAACCTCATGTTTCCTGTTTTCTCACAGGACCCGTTACCTAAAAACAAATATATGTCTATGGAACACACAGGGCTTCTGGCTGTAACTATTACACATTTTATCTAGAAAGCTTCCTTTTCCAGTTAAAAAAAAAAGACATCCATGATCGAGCTGTATTTTAACCACATGTGTTTTACAAGTCTCAAATGACAAGTGATGGCTACATTCCCTCCTTTCCCACACTAAAAGTTTTTCCAAATACGGGCTTGCTTGCAGCACAAAAGCACAATTAAAACACTAATTCCTTATTCATTGCAAAGACAGCAAGCGTTTTCATCCTTCTAGGGAGAACAAAATAATTTCCTTAACGTACCATCTCCATTACATCTTTTTGATGCAGTTTGACAATTAAGACCTAAGTGTTTTGAAAATACCTAACATGGCTTAGACATGTCGGCTATGCACAGACTTAGCCACGTGCCATACTTACATCACCATCCTTTGCAAGTTTTCGACCACACCTCATGCTGTTTCCTTCCAGTTCCTCTTTATTTATTTCTTGAGGCCTACAAGGAAAGTGCACCTTTAAGGACACTTAAACAGCTTTGTATGGTACTTTAACGTGGGAAAGGTGAACAGACCTGAGTAAACTGGTCTGACCATACAACTGACCCTTCTCTGAGCAGAGATTGGACGAGATGACCTCCTCAGATCCCTTCCAACCCAAATTATCCCATGAACATCCAACTACTCTACAAAACTGCAATATAAACCTCAGTTAGGTAGGACTTTTATAAAAGAACCTTTGCAGATAAGAAAATAATAGTTGTTGCAATGAAATACGTTCCTCAATCCTCCTAAAAAAAACAAAGTCCTTTTTAAAAAGCAGTAGTCCTGACTTACCAGGCACAAAGATAAATGAGTGCTACTACTAAGGAACAGCTGCAGAACTCTGCAGAATAGCAGGGCTATGAAGAAGCGCCCACAGAGACATTGTGAAAGATTTCTCAAGGGTCTGGTTACACAACTTAGCTAAAAAAAGTTTACCCACAGCGATCGTGAACTGCAACAAGTTGCTTGATTCTGTCATCCTATACCAACATGAACTTGTTTCACCCAACAGTTTCCACTGGCACTTCAACACGGAGAAAAATCTTGCAGAGCCAGCATTAAGTAAAATCAGTCCCAGTGTTCCAGAGGTATGTTACTGACTTAACTTTAGACATGATTACATCATTAACCAAATAAGCAACCATTGCCAGAAAGTCTTCAAGTTACACTGAGGACAAACGCTTAAAGTGAGTATTATGAATCACAATGAAAGGCAACCCCCACACGCAAGTTAAATTATAAACCTGTAATATCAAACAATATACTTCCTGCTATACAAGCAAGAAACAACGCAGCATCTGTTCTCTTCCTACTGTACAGACACCACAAGAACTCGTGGCTACAGCTTTTACAAACAAACTCAGCCTGTGGTCTTCCTTCCCCCCCGTTTCTGCAAAAACCAATCCTAGAAGATGAAGTATTTTATGAATGAGTTAAGCAAATAAGCTAATCATGCTTAACCAAATTCACCCAAGAACCTCCCGTGTGCTTTTTCCACATCTTCTAGCTGAACTGGTTATGTAGCTGACCTGAATTCAGTAATGGTGATAAAAGATTTATTTCTGTTTAATTAGTGACAAATTTCACAAACATTAGTACATAATGTTCAGACAGACATTAGTATTCCCCCCCCCAATTCCTCGAGCAGCCTCAGAAAATGCAAAACTTCCAGCTTTAACCACTTACACTGGCCTACCATACACTTAGTGAACAGTCAAGTTATTCTATTTCATTCTTAAACACTGCCGAAGAGACTATTAGAGTAGAAACGATTCCAGACATGGACTTGAAAGATCTGTCTCATCTGCCACAGAACAAATGTTTAATGAAGGGAAAAAAAGTGATCCACTTTAGCACAACAAGTAAACCTTGAGCAACTACAGTTCAAAGTCACAAACTTCAGTATTACACTAAAAAGATTCCAAAGAGTGAGTAAAATGTTTAGTCCTTTTAAATGCAAACTACCTAAAGTAGAAGAGAAACATTTTTTCCTCTCTAAAGTCATCAACACAGCAAACCACATCACACATTTCAAAGCAATGTTATTTCCATGTTGGTAGTCTTAGAATGAGCAGGTGCAATTATGCTATGCACCAGGTGGGATATGAAAATAGAGCCTTACTTCAGCTCACTGGGACTCAGACCACGTTTTGCTCAGCTTACTAAGTTTGCATCCTTATCTCTGAGGGAAAAAATGTATTAAGATACTTATACAGGCAGGAAGCATGAGAGGAAGGGCAGCAGATCTGCATAAAAGGATGGTCTTATGAAACCGGAATTCTCTTCTTTCAGCTACAGGTTGGTCATATGTCCAAAATATTGGTTTTAATACAAAGGAACAGTTGCATGTCTTCCCTTCTAAGACAGGAGTTACAAACCACAGGCATCTTGGTGCAGGGTGACGCTACAGCTTGCCAGTAGAAGACAGAAAAGTGGTCTCAGGACTTCAAATAACATTTACCTTCTCAGAAATTGCATGCTATGGACTAGTGACATTACAACTGAGCTGTGTATAACTACAGGGAAGCACTCCATGCACACGTGCGCACACCTCCTCACCACCTCCCTCCCACAACTCCAGAGAACAGCCTGTTCAAAGACAATTAGTCCATTATTGATTATTAAACAAACGGTAACCTGGATGCCACCTTGAACCATTAAGTTTGTAAACTACTAAAGTCAGAAGCTAAGACACATTGAGAAGAAATGCTACATGTCACCCACCTCTCACCATTGCCATTAATGAAAGACTTTGGCAACAAACACCAGAATAAGAGGTCCAGGCAAACAGAAGTCTATTGTTAAGTAAAACTTTCTCTGCCTGAGATTTTCAGTTTTAGCTGTCTTATAAAAAACAGATAAATTAAAAAAAAATCCCACATTGCAAAATAGAAAACTAGACAAGCAAGAAAAATGTGGAAAAATACTCTGTTCATTCCAAGAGTCATTGAAATGATCAGCACTGTAGCTGAACATGAAAGTTGCTCTTTTTAAAAGCTCGTATGTATCCCATCATCTTCAGTTTTGTATGAGAGCTTACTTTTTCAGAAGCATGTATATCTGATGGCTGACAATTACTCTCACTACATTACAGTGAACCACCAAAAGACATCAAAAATAAGCAAATATACAGTCTTATCTTATGACAGAATTTTAATGACTATGTGAATACTCACTTTCATATTAACTATGGTTCCCATACGAGCTAGAAAGTAACGCACAAAGCATGATCGTCTACTATTAGACACATCAATGACAGCATTACAAGAAAAGTCTTCCCAAGAAAACAACAGTATTAGAAACAAGCTATGACCACACAACATTAATCTTTAGGAGCTGAGATGATGAGATTCACAATTATGTACTTTACCATTTTGTAAAGCACTGCTGTTGACAAAGAGAACCACTTCTTAAAGGTCTTGATTATTCTTAAGGCCAAAGTCTGAGTTTTGGGGATTTTTACGCTATTACATGTTAACATCAAAAGGAAGTAATTAAGGAAATATTTCCTATATAATATGCAATTAAACCATGGAAGCTACTGCCCAGGGGATGTTGGGCCTAAAGCAGAAGCTGTTTCAGAACAGAACTGTACATATTTAAGAACTGATCTGTTGGTGGTTGGTCATTCAGTAACGATCCAGCCAAAACCTCCACCTGGAAAACCCTTAACTACTCACTGCCAGAGAAGTACACCCAGAGAACACTTAGTCTTCACTTTAAAGGAAGGTGGGAGATTTGTAACTGTACTGCTGAATGCTGCCACAGACTGCATGGCTTTGGTTCACATCAGGACAGTGGTCCTCAGGCTTTTCAGACTGCAATTAATAAGTGAAGCCTACCATTGCAATTGAACACGCTCATCTTCAGAACGGCAAATGCTGGGCTAACAGAACTGATGGAAGAAAATAAAGTTGGTTTGCTGGTTTTTGAAAGGTAACAAACAATTTGCAGCTTCCTGACCTGACATTTATTCTCCACAAAGTGCACTAGGGGAGAAGACAAAGGCAGGAACCACTCCCCCACTTGCACTTTGCCATGGTTTTGGTATTTAGAAAGAGATCACGGGACCTGGCTCAATGCAATATCGCAAAAAGCAAGCAGAAGGAAGGGAAATAGTTTGCAATCACATGCATACATGTAACATACATTAAATCAACATGCCTCGCTGCCCAAGCCATCACCACCGACAACCTTTTTTAGGCGCAGGCTCAATAAACCCAGCTATGCATTTCACACACACAGACACCAGTCGGGGTGTTACACAAAGTACAGCTACATGCGAATCTTTGAAAGGGCACAGAAACAACACATGCATGCCGGTAGCTGTCATGGGATTTCCTCAGTGGCAATGCAGTGCCAACACAGTGCAGCACGTGGTCTAGGAAGGAGAAAAGATAGGATATAAAATAGGAGAATTACGGAAAGAACAGGGTCTTAGCAGTGGAGAAGGATGCACTGCCTGTGAAAAGCTGGGGGTGCTGGCAGTGGAGAGAGTTATCAAACATAAACACTGGATGGGGAAAAGGCTGTGAAATTAGAAGGGAATGAGGCAAACAGGTCACAGGATGCCAAGCCCTGCTGGGTGCTGGGCCCTCGCTTGCTGCCTGGGAGGCTAGGATGGGAGAGGCAGGGACAAAGGTTAGCGTGGAGTTATCCCTGCATAAACAAAAAATGACAAATTGCCTTCTACACCAATACAGTTGGTTACATTGCACCACGACCTCTTGCCCACCTAGCCCAGGGAGGATGGAAGCAGGACACAAAAGGCTTCTTCTCCATCTGCAGTACTTTTTGTAAAGTCATCCTTAAAATGGAAGGCTAGTAAGTTACTCTTTCGCAGCCTTAGCACATCTTTCAAGGCAAAGTACCGGTGAGAAGCATTAAGCAATGTAAAAGGAAATACAGAACATCCCTCCCCAGCATTTACCTCTGGTGGCATTATACAAGTTTTCTAGAGTTCTACTACTTAAAGGATAAGAGATTGGCCAGCTCAAGGGAACAGACAGCTCCACAGAGAATAACAGAGTTTAAAACCACTGAAGTATGCTTCCCCCCTTGCTGCTCTTAATGTAAACTCCAAAGGTTAATCATGTCAGAATTTATATGAGAGGAAGGGTTCTAATTTAAGAAAGAAATAAAGGAAAGCCTGTAATATACCTACCCAATATCATTGTCTTGTTCTGCTCTGAGCATGGCAAACCACTGCTGTTTGTAAACAGAGGACAGCCATTCTAAAATTAAAAAAAAAAAAAAAAAAAGCTTGGTGTTGTCTTTGGAGCTGGGAATGGGGATGTTCATAAACATTTGAAATATAGAAATTAAATGACATTGAAATAGTAAGGTTACACTTATTAACTGGACGGCCTATGCAAACCCACCACCTGGTAATGTACTTGTGTTATTCATTTCCATGTCTCAACTACAGAAGCAGCAGTACAGATAAAAATCAACAGCTAACACTAAGTAACTCAGAACTATATTCATCTTAGCAAGCATTCGCAATTGCCAGAAGTGATGCAACTCAACACGTTTTTTCGGTGTGCAAGTTCTGTTAAGCCAAGGAACTTGTTAACAAGCTCTTGGGAGAAGATGCTGTTTTCTGAATCCCCTATGGGATTCTACACAAGTTAAACAAGAAGAAAACAGAATCAAAGGATAAAGGAAACAGTAACTTATCACGGATATGGCAAAAACAAACAGAAATTGTTCCCTACTAAGAATAATCATAAATCATGTCTTCCTCTGAGAATACCATAAAGATTTTATCGGCTGTATTAATTTAACAGTTGCAACCAAGAGAGAAAACAGAACAAAAACTAATAGCTGGTAAGTCAGTTACATAAAAGGCATCACAGGCACGCAAAAGCACAATATGTAAGGTCTTAGTCAAGATAACTGAGGCAAGTATGCAAGGTCATGTACAAGAACAAACTCTACGGAGGAATGGACTGGGACGACAGGAACAGTGAGAACCACTGTTACTACGAAAACAGAACAGGTAGTTGATGAATATGATAGAAGGGAAAAGTGAGATCATAGTGCTGAGATCGCCTCAGAAGTGCCAGATGCAAAAATTAAAACGAGCCCTTGCCCTACTAACTGTAGAGTTGAGATTCAGATTAACCAAAGTACAACAGAAAGTATAAAAACTAATTAAGGAAAACTACACAGGTGAGAAACAGAAAATGGATGTGCTAGAAGAAAAAAAAGAATTTTAAAAAAATCAGGAGGTAGACACATACACATACAAAAATTGAGAAGATGCTCTAGTTCACACACCATATTTAAACTGTAGTTCATCTGTTAATTTGTAAACACTAGGAGGGAAAATTTGTAAACACTAGGAGGGAAAATACTACTTAGGAAACGTTCAGAAGTTAACAGGTAAAACAGAACAACGAACACTTTGCTTACACACAGACACATGTATTTCTGTCTCTTAGATCTTTTCAATGCAAACAAGAACAGACTCTCTGTTGTGAACTCCTACCACAGTATTTCAGTTTTCTCTTGCAGGTCCTACGCATACACAGGGTACAAAAAAAAAAGTTACACCATTTCTTTCAACTATTTGAGACTATTTCCTTCTTTACTTCCTTGAGAACAATTTCCTCTAGACTACTCTCAAGGTCTTACACTGTAATACAAACTACCCAGCAATTTCCACAGTTGTAGACTCTCTCAGGTACGATGCAATCACCTCAAATATTGGATGCTGGCAGCCAATAATCTGTTCAAAAGTGCACCACTAATATTTATCTAAGCCTCCTTTTAAATGATGAGCAAAAGTTCCTGATCTTAATGCAGCTTTTAGCTAGAAACTGGTATCAACAGATTACAAGGGCTATCAAACATTAAACTCTAACACCACCTCATTACACACACTAAGGTCTCCACTTTATGCTCTTCTTTCCTCCCAGTTCTCTTGGAATTCAAGCTTTTTTAAAGAATTGTAATTAATAATCAGTGGTAGAGCATAAACTTCCTGCACTAACCACACAGTCATTGTCATCACCCTACCTTTCCCACTGTACGACTACAAAGCGATCAAGCTTATTTCAGTATTTATCACAGCTTATGAACTGGTTAACTACGAAAGAGTAAACACTTTGCTCTCTAAAACCTCGTGAACTATGCGAAAATTACACATTCTTTTTCAATAAGCACAAGCAAATCAGCCTCAAAGTTACAATTAATCTTGTAACAATTTAAGAAACGTTCTTTCTCTGACGAACGTAGATAGAAGGCTTCTGGGTTTGAGTATAGGCACAAAATTTATCCAGTGAAGAACACTAAGACAAGGCTGTCCATCACAGTTCTGGTAAGTGGTAACAACAGCAACATTAAGAGAAGGAAATCAAGTGTAGTGGTTTGCAACATCTTATCCACATGCTGACAAAGCCACTTCACAAGGAAATAATTCACATTTCTCCTGTGTCATTGTTAAATTAACGAGCTAAAGGGTCATTCACCCAAAGTTACCTTATTTTTTATTACAAAATGAAGATGCCTTTGCACTTTGATGATAATCTGCACCAATATCAATCTTAATTAAGATGGATTATATTTACTTTGTACATCACTTGAGTATATAAAATATCACATACCAAACATCAGGTATGTTCTTCCGGGATTTTTATACATAATATAAAGTTTTATCACTTGCTCAAGGTCAAAAACTGCCCCATCTACTGGACATAACCGACCAGACCGTTCACCCAAACCGCAGCTCGGCTCCACACAGTGTCTATAACGCACTGCCTCCACCTGCTGTTCGCAGAGCCCTTTTAAATAGACATTTTGAGCACACGGTAACAGACTTCATTTGTATTTCACTTTGTCAGAACTAGTGTAGAAGACAGTCTCTTCTCCACCTATTAAGGCATTAATTTAAACTAGAACTGGGTGTAGGGAAAGCCAGTACATTTAAGCAGTAGTAGTTGTCCACTTTCACTCGAGACCAAAAGATTTCTCAGGAGGAAAGGACCCTACCCCCTCCCCACAGGTACTCCCTATCATAGAGTCTCATAATTCTGCTTCTGACAGCTGCATGCTTTGAACATTTCAAAGTGGGAGAAAGAGGTGCTCAAAGTTATTCAGACATTCAGCTACAAAGAGCAACTAAACCATTATTTCTGGCAGAGACAGGATACAGCAGTACAAGACAGACAAATTGAGTAAAGTGATGCTAACTGCATCATCTTAATCTTAATGGCAAGGAAAGTGTTTTAAAAGCTAAAATCTAACAATTTGATCAGGCTAGTAGGCTTCAGAAGAAATACCCTGATGAGTGTGTTTTTGCATTATTGACATCTATGGTGGCGTGAAAGAAAAAGCCAATATGAGATGAAAAAAATAATTTTAATTTTAGAGGAAGGTATCGGTGTAACTCAAGGACAGGTTAAATATTTATGTATGGCAAGAGTCCAAAACAACCCCCAAGGCTACAAGTATGGGCAGATGACAAGAACACAGATGTCAAAAACTTACAAATAAGAGTAATAAACAGCTCAATAAAAGCAGTCTTAACTGACATTTGGAATTACAAATCACAATTAGACATCACAGATGCACAGACAAATGGATAGTTATACTGTGGACGGATATTAAAAATAAAAATCAAAGCTGTGCACATGAGAGCTAGGGAAAAAAAACCTGTCAGAGTTAAGATGCAAAATTCAATGCTAAGATTCAACTATGATAAAGGACACTGAACAGAGTGAAATATGGAGCAAGGATACCAGGAGCCAAATTCAAAGGCAGAGCATGAGAAGTCCAAACACTGTTAGAAGGAGCACAACTAACTCTGGGGAGGGGAAAATAAAAACACATTTAAAAAAAAAGAGGAGGAAGGAGGGGCAGGTGTTTCATGTGATAAAAGATATGAATAAGAGTGGAAAAACATTTTCAAGTGAGAGTCCAGCTTGATAACTCACTTCCAGTCTTACACATCTATCAGCAACCAGGTTTACAGTTTCCAAGCAAAGAACAAAGTCTGTCTGTGAACTCAAACTTCAGCAGCAAGATGAGAATGGAGCTTTTTATTTTTCAGTGATAACGTAATATGAATAGCAGTAATCTATAACAACATCAAATGGCATTTCACTCTCTGGGCTTCAAAAAGCACCAGGACCTAGAATGAAGATGTATTTTATACAAGTCAAAATGCAAATAAAAAAAAGAGTAGAATAGGTAAATATCCTATCTCCTCCAAAAACATCCTAAATGTCTGTAAATAACATACTTGTCTCTGAAGATGGGAGAAGAGTTCACAGCATCTTGCACTTTTGGTTTTCATTTTCAGGGATTATTCCAAATCCTATTAAAAACTACCCAGCTCTTTTTAGGAAGACAATGGCTAGAAAACAGATGAGCCACAGCAAGTTTTGCTCTCCTAAAAGGAAAAGGTTTTTTGCATGCCTGGGGCTCTGGGGTCACTTAAACACTAATTATGTACTATGCATTGATTATAGAGTATTTTGATAAACTGACTGATCAACGAAATGCTTAACACACCTATGCGTGTGCCTATTAAGACTTATATGCATGTAAATTGAATATTCAACTTTTGCTGGACCTTCAGCCACAATTCAGACGCTGGAGATAAACACATGAGCGAGAAGACCAGTAAATGCACTGAGATCTTCCCAATTACTCTAGTGTAGGACAGGCTAGGAAAGGCACTCAAAACAAAAGGCACACCAAAAAAAAAAAAAAAGCTGAGCACTCACTCACCTGAGGGTATTAGGGAATCTCTCTCAATAATTCTGGCTGATGCCAAGTCACTGATGATATACTGTAATCTCAAGTGTGTGAACACCGACAGGAACGCGTTCCCCTGTTCTGATTCCAGGAATGCAGTGTCATCCTCAAAATCTGCAAGACAGAGCACCTGTATTACAATTTATTTTCCTAAGTTTTTTCTAGACCCTATATTTGAGATTGAGTTTTAACTTACTGATTAGAGGAAGTTATTATGGACAGGCAAATCATCTTTTGCAGCTAAAATTAAGAAATTACTTACATTCAAATCCTTTCAGCTAAACATTAGACCAAACTGTTCCTCTTTTGAAATACACTAGTGCCTTCTAGTGAGAAGGCAACAGAAGCTTATCCTAATTGAACAATAGCAAAAGCAACAAAGCAAAAGCAGTGACCATGTCTGCTCACTTGAAAACACATGCACAAAACAGTGAAAAAGCCATCAGTGCTGAGAATCTGATGCTGGGGACTGTTGGCAGAGGCAAGCCTTCCCAGGGAAAATGGGAGAAAGTTTGGAAGCAGAGGAAGACTATCATATTTTACTTCTAACCTGCGTCTTCCCCAATCCAAGGGCATGCCAATTAACCCTACCTTTCCTACGCTTGGCAAACCAGGCATCAGCTTCAGTTAAGAGTTGTTTCAAAGACCCATTCCAAGAAGGCACTAGCTGAAGGAACATCCACTAGGTAAAACAAACAAACCAGTGAGTTAATTGAAGAAGCTTGCAAACAAGTAATACATGCATTATTAAAGGAACATTTTCATAATGCATTGATTCCTACAAAGAGTCTGATACTCTATTAAATACTTTCAGTAAATATCAAAAAAGGCCAAAATTCTGATTGCGTTACAAATCAACTGCTACTCAGGAGTTCAACTTCATAAAGCAAAGGGTCGGGCTGGGGCTAAGTACCTTTTTGAGAGCAGTATACACGTCCATTTCCACTTGCATTACAAATAGGTTCGAAGAGCTAATCAGCTGTTTCATGAGGTTTATGCTGGAAAAAAATAAATCATAGGAGTTCTATGAGAGAGCATAGACAAAACCAAAAGAGCAAGCTAGGTAACAAGCAACATCAATAGCCTAGAAAGTTACTTGTAGTGAGCTATACACTTTGGAAGAAATTGTACTTCGTCATTCAAAGTTAACTGAAGCCTGAATACCTGAGTTCTTTGAAGAGTTCAACACTCTGGTGAGTCATCAGGTTATTCAAGAGCCATTCAAGGCACCTAGATTAAAAGCAAGGAATTAGTACCTTCATTTTTTTCTTATATATGTCAACATTCCTGCAGCAGGTGCTCAGGCTCACAAAGCCTGATTAGGTACCGCATGATTTTGAAATACTGCTTTAACCCGAGACATGAATACATAAAAATATGAAAAAGAGTTATTTCAAAACCATGAAGTTTACCATAATTTTTTTTCAAACTTCTCTGTAGCTCAAACTTGCATTTAGTTTCTCTCAGGGTACAGTGAAAGCTAAATTCAAAGTACCATCAATGCCACAAAAAGCTCTCAGAACACACTAATTCACAGCAGGAGGAAGCAGTTCGCACTAACCTCAGCATTCTGCTCCCAAATGTGTAATTATCTCTCCACATTAAGATAAAGTTAAGCTTAAGTTCAGAATATTAAAGCAGCTTTGCAATAAAACAGTCCATGAGCACAAGAATTATTTCATTGTCATACTGAAGACCAAACCTATTGTCTTTATTAAAGTACTTTAGTAATTAATTCATTCACAGCACAGGACAATCAGTCTACTATAATCTATTCTAATTTTAAGGTAACTGATTATAGTAGAAACTGGAAAACTAAATATGACAAGCAGAGCCCAAGTCAGATAGCTTTAAAAATAATTAGCTTGGGCATTATTTTACTGTTTGTAAATTCACAGTTTTAATTAGCAATGTACAAAGCAGCTTGGAGAAAGTAAGTCTTACTTTTTCTTCACAGAGTCTAACCCATATGTCCCCGCTGAATTATAATAACCACACACAGTTTTTGCATTAATGGTTTCCTTCATTGTTTCACCACATTGCTGGATTAAGCCATCCTGTGGGGAGGAAAAAACCCACAAATATTCAAAGTTTTAATTTCCCAATAGGAAGTGTCAAAGATTGTGCAGTTCATACAAATTTTCATGCCTGAACAATTACCAAAGTCACACACGTTGCAGTGATCCACGCTATGCTAACTAGAAAATTTAAACCAACGCTCCTCAGAAAAATAGATTTTTCTTAAGAATATATCACATGAAAGAAAACCTTAATGAATACCTTCAGGGTAGAACAAATGAGCTGTTAAAACATATTTTAATCTACTTCTAGATATGATTCTCAAAGCGGCACTTAATATTACAACTGAGTCTTAGTCATAGCGTTTTTAAATAAAACCACTGCATCATGCTTGGGTTTTTCCCCACTTAGTCTGAAAAGATGATTCATTTCTCTGGGTGAAAAGTACACGCGTGTGAGTGTATTATGAACTGTTATCTTTATCTGAAAAGAAAGCATTAAAATATTGCATGTTTATTACTTACAAGCTGCAGCATGCAGGCTGCTGCTAAAAGTGCAACTACTCGACTGGGTTTTATTAACACATCATCTCTATATAGGGAGCCAAAAGCCACCTGTAGAGCTGAAAAGAGTACAAGTGTCAAACAAAAGATAGGACATTGAGCACGGATAACTAAAAGAATCCTGAAATATAACCAAACCACTTGAGTGCACACATTCTCTACAATCGTATTTGCTCTGGATAAAAAGCTAGTATTTACCAGCCCAAGCACACACACATAAACAGAATACAAAACATGGCATTAACCAGCAAAATACAGTTATTTTCAGTATTTAAACAAAATACTCATCTTAAAACAGCCACCAGGTCACACCACTGAGCAATATAACTAACTAACTTTGAAGAGCAGTATAACTAAATAAAAAGAAGCTAAACCTCACGATCCTTCTCTGCCATCAATCACTAGCATAACGTTGAGATATTGCCATGATATTACAAATTTCTCTGCAATTCTTCTGAAAAACACTGCTTCTTCTCTCCATGGTGCTTGGAACCACGGCAAAACGCTCTGTCAACTCATATCAGTCCCCTGCGAGCACTCCACTTGGTGGCTTTTCAAGACCAGACAGATGAAGGCGTGATTCACCATCTGACACTTGGGTCTCCACAAGAGTTGCATATGCTGATCTCAAGAGTCCCAATGCCGAAACAACAGGACATGTGGTTTCTTTTCAGCTTCCCAACTCAGAGGTACAAAAATGAATTCAACTCTAGTGGTGACTCAAGTTAGGCTCAAAACTGAATGAGGACAGAACTCATTCTCTCAAGTTTCTTATTTACTACTTTGAAAATTGTTTTTTAAAAAAATCAGTTATTTTCTGTAAGGTTCAACGAAACCTCTACCCTCAGAGTTTATGTTAAAATAAAAGGTTTCCACTTACCTTCTATATCAATATTTTGGTCAGGAATCTCCAACTCTATAGTGCTCATGCTAGATTCTTTCCATGATCCGCTGAACATACTGGAAAAGTAGCCTGACTATATAAGGGAAGATGAGAGAAAAAGAACTCAAGTAAGATATTCCATTCAAATGAAAACTGTCAAAAGCAGCACATGGAATGAAAAATCGTTAATATTTACCTTTATGCAGAACAAAATGTATTAAGGGAACTCTTCACAAGCTAAAACATTCTGACATACTTGAGAAAGGGCTAATTGTAGTTGCTCTATTTCTGCAAGTGAAAGCGTGTATAGAAAATTTGGACTACATGTCTAATCAAAGTAAAGAGCTTTAAAGGGCCAGAAAAGCCATATAAGCTCTTTTCCTACAAACCACACCACCAATAGGGATATAAATAGTCCAAGAATTAAGTCCTTAATGTTACCAGTGGAGAACAAATCCTGCAGGCATTAGGGAATGCCAGTTTGGGTATTGGGGCGGGACAGGATGGGGACGGGAATAAAAATCAACAGAACAAATAAGAGCATGCAAGACATACAAATTAATGTACAAGGTTGTAGTCTCATACCAAGGACACATACACATATACCATTTATGTAAATATACCTTTTATTATAAAGTGTAAGGCATATAAAACTAGAATTTGATAGGTTTCCATCCAAATGGAGTGAAATATACTGCTCTACTAGGATTCATGATTTTCCTTCTCAGCAGCAGATGTGCCCATTATGAGATGCTATCACTCACTGAAGTTTACCTGAGAGATCAAAAAAATAAAGTCTATTTGTACAGTACCGTATTCCCTGACCTCTTAACTCAGCATTTCAACCCAGGGCAGCAAATAACATAAAATCCAATTTTGATTTGATTACATAAATATCCTTCGGCATATGCCCTAACTATGATGACATACACCACACTACTCTCAAAGCCAGGACCTTATTCATTTTACCAATCTTCATGAGGCTACCTTAGCTTTGCCATGCAGATCAACTCCTCAATTTCATGAGAATTTATCATTTTAGTAAACAGTATCAGAAAAAGGAAACTGTCCATTTCTCAGATCTGCCATTCGCAAGTAGAGCAGCACCTTACTGTCATTTATCAAACTAAGTGCAATAACTTGAGAGACTAGGGAAATAGAAACATTCTGACTGAGATAGTCCGCTCAACAAGGCAGAGGAGGAGTCATAATTTCATTAAAGGAGTTATTTTTAACCTCCAAAAGTAATTTACCTATAGTAAAATAATTCCAATGGTAGAGTTTGAATTGAAATAGAAACCTGACTTATGAGCATGGTTAACCACAAAATTTCATCTCACAAGAACATCACTTGCACAAGGCCCCTACAGAACAAAATCGCAATTTTCAAATTTTGTTAAGCGATTAATATTCAGTTTTAGTCACCAATCCACACTAAGTTTGAAGGACTAGCTTCACAAACTTGAGACACAGCCACAACAGAATCATGACAATTAAAAACATCACCGCCAACAACAGTCTAAGGACGAACCAACAACATGCCCACCCTGTTCATGCTGTACAACGTAAGTCTGACTGTACAACCCACTTATATCCTCCCTGTGTTACAGAGTCAAAAGTGAGGGGACGATTAAAGCTGTGTCTGCCAACTGTCCTCCCCAGTCAAACACACCACTGTTCTATCCAGAGATGGCTGCCACTGGCCAATCCTTGCCTATACACAAACAACCTTTCTTGCTCTCATTTTATTCTCTTTAAAAGGTTCTAACGCATGTAAAATAAAAGATACTTTCCTACAAGAAAGCAACGAAATTTCCCTCGCTGTTGCTGATGCAAGTAGTTGCTGTACCTGCACTGGAATCGTGGCATTAACACAACATGAGAAAAAATAAATCAAGAATTTGCTTCTACCACCACTTGTTACACCAGAGAAACTGCATTCAACCTGCTGAGCATCTCACAGTGACACCTTCACCTTCTAACACATAAAACTGCTTTGTGTTTGACTACAGCTAACAAAGAAGTATGTACGTTTTCAGGTATAGTACCTGATGTTATTTTCTCTTCTCATGTCAAACAAATTGCTTCCAAGGTTAGCCTCCCCCTTTAAAGTTAAGGGCACAACTGAATTAGAGATTTCAAGACAAAGCCATGGTTCCTCCTCACTTCTATCACAGGAAAAGTAATAAAGAGAACAGACAGTAAAGACAACAGTACCTCTTCACTCCCATAACACAAAGAGTAACACAAAGAGCTTTACCTTAACACAAGCCCACAATAAAATGCTTGTAGAAATAGCATCTTTTTTGTAGGAAAGGACTAAGATTTATTCCTTTTTAGAGAGCTTCTGTGCGTATCCTCCTTATGCCGCAGAAAAAAAGCGGCAAGAAAGCATAACAAATAGAGAGACCAGCTCCAGCAGTTTCCCTATACCTGATTCCCAACAAACAGCAAAATTGAACTGGGTTACATGTGCTTTACAAATCCATTCTGGAAGCGCTTTCTTTGCTCTGCAATAGTCTTAACATCATAGGACACTCTCAGCCAATTGTTTTGCAAACAGAATGTGCTCTCAGGATGTCAAAAGACAGTTTTCAGGACTGTTTTCACAAAGGATGTGCCAAGATTAAGACGAGTAGATTAAAAAAATTCAATAGCAAGAGATACAAGTGAAGAAACTTTTCAAGTAGAGCTATACTTCCTCATGTTACTGTCAAAAGCACAACACGAATTGTTTAATTGTTTGCATCCACGGAAAGAGTGGTAAATCAGAAATATAAGGGAAGAAAAAAAAAAAGAAAAGAATTCACACTTAACATTTACCAGATTCTCTTTTATTAAAATACAGTATCTGTTGCAAGTAAGAAAGAAGCCACTTACCTGACACAAATATATCTTATGCAGGTTCCACTCCTCTCCCAGAGCACAAATTTTGATATCACTGTTCTCCCCATTCAAAAACAGAGTCTGATAAATATACTTAGAAGTGCTTTTCAATTTTTTCCTATACAAAAAGGCAAACAGAGGCACGCTCCTTTAAATTTTTCCGTTACAGAAGCCACACCAAGTATAAAGCACTGGACAGCATTATTTTTCTCCCCATAAGGGACTGACTGCCCCCCTTGCCACGTCCCCATGACTTCCCCGCTCTTGTTTACTGCGGCTGCTGCTGGGACCTTTCCAAAGCAAACAAGACACTAAACCCCTGCCCCAAGCCCACAACCAACCTTACACCAAATCCCTTTTCCCTCCATCTCCCCCCCCCGGCTCCTTCCCACACGACAGGCCCCTAAACACCGGGCTCAGTCCTCGAGTGTCCCAACCCCTGTCCCCATAACCCACCCCCGACCTTGCCGGGCCCCTCAGCCCTACACAGCCCCTTCTTCTTGCCCGACCACCCCAGGGCCAACGCGACGGCCGCCGGCCCCACAGCCCCCGGCCCTGCAGCCCCTTCCTACCGCCCTGACAGACCCACAGCCATGACTGAGGCCCGCAGCCCCCTCAGAGGCGGCAACCACCAGTTCCCCCTCAGCTGGCCGCGGTGCAGCCCGGACCTGCGGGGGGTGTTGAGGAGCCGCTCTTCCCGCTCGGCCTCGCCATCGCTGTCGCTGTCACCGGGCCCCTCGGCCCCACCGCGCTTCCTCTTGCCGCCCCGGCCGCCACCGTCCCCGGCCGCCCCATCGCCGCGCGGGAGGCCCACCCGCCGCCTCAGCACCCGGCTGCTCAGCGAGCCCATCGCCGCTCCGCCGTCGCCGCCGTCTCCTCATGGGGCCGCCCGGAGCGGAGCGGGGCCGGAGCGGAGACGGCGCCCGCGGCGCCTCAGTAACGGCCGGCGGCGGCCATTGCTACCGCGCCTCTGCGCCTGCGCCGGCAGGGGAGCCAGGGCGCACGCGCAGCGGCTCCTACACTCTGCGCATGCGCCGGTGCGCTGCGCCACGTGGGCTTCGGGGCGCACCCTTGGGGTGTCCCCGGGAAAAGCAACGGTGCAAAAAGCCGTGACGCCACGCGATGGAGCGCCCCAGCGTCATCACAGCTCTTGCTTAGCGGTGGATGAGCGAGAGGAGCTGTCCAGGTTGTTGAGTTGCAAGTGGGAGCAGCAACAGCAATGCAGCTGCAGTGGGGCGCAGGGCTGCACCCCCGGCTCTGCCCCCCGACACCGCACGGACACGGGATTTTTATAAACCATTTCCCGAAGCGCTGCTGGAGAGGGAGTTACAGCATTGCCACATGCTGGGCCCACAGGATTCGCCTAAGGAGCAGGAGATGTGTCCCCCCATAGTGGTGTTCCACCCCCTGCCCGGGCTGAAGGGCACCCCCCGGGCTGAAGGGCACCGTCGGGCTGAAGGGCACCCCCCCGGGCTGAAGGGCACCCCCCTGCAGCCTCTCCCCGCTCAGCTGGTGTATGCAGGTCCCTGCATAGGAGATAAAGCACCTGCGGAGCACAGAAGGTGGTGAAAAAAACCAAGGGCGCAGTTATTTCACCATTACCTCACCCAGAATACATGATCATAAAATTCTTTATTCATTTTTAAAAAGTCAGCAACATAACGCAAGGCATTTAAACGCAAAACCAAGCCTGAGTGCGTCTGTTAGCCTGTTGTACCGGGTAAGAGAATTTTTCTTCCACTGAGCAGAAGGCTTCAGTAGAACTGAAGTTCTGCCTCCTCTCCCACCAAAACTTAGGAATGTTTCTCCAACTACAGCACAGAGAGCAAGAAAGGAAATCATTTTATTTGAGGCCACAGAAGTATCTCCTATTCAAGCCAACAGTAGCATAATTTAGAAGAAAATGAGTGACAGAATTGGGTGTAGGCCATATCGGTATTTGTGCCTTCAAATTCTAACCTCAGCCTGATGCCTTCAAAGCAGGATTATATACCAACAGCTTTAAAAAAAATAATTGCTAAACCAAATAAGAACCACATTTTTGTAGTGAAAACAACACTCAGCTTAACAGGCAGTTGTGTAGGGTCTGGGGAAAAGTCCCTTCCAGCGGTCGATGTGGAAGTCCCAGTCAGGCACAGGCACAAAATCCGGACCCTGGAGCGGTAGTGTGAGCCAGGGCTCTGACCAGCCGGCACTGCGGAGATTGGGTGAGCTGCCCTGGTACGAGGCACCCCAGTCTAAGGCATCAGGGAGTGCTGATGAGGTGTGTTTTTGGGGATGGGCCATTCCTTAAAAGGCACCATTCTAATGACATCACTTTATCCAGAGGAATGGTTTATGATGATTTATACTCCCACAAGTCAAGGAAAACAGACCAAGAACACAGGGCTGACCTGTAACCAGGGCAGCAAAAGGTTTTTTCTGATGTCACCAGTGACATCTTCCCTACCTACAGATCTATAGGCAACATATACATAAAGTGCAGCAAGGCTGTTAATGCTCCACACTAACAGAGGGCAAGTTAAGACCTAAACGTACTCGTATTTTAGATGATTGATTGCTCTGTTTTAATTATCTTGCAACAACTGAAGCAAGCCTGCATTCTGCATCCTCCATGTATCGATGAGGTTAGTTTTTCCCTGCGCAGCCTCTCCTATTCTGCATCCCAGTTTGCTTCAGTTGATAAGTTTGGCTGGTGAATGCAATGGCAAAGGGACAACTTGTCAGGAAACAATTTAGCTTTTAGATATTTGGTTACAGCATTCTGTTTAAGACAGGCTTTGCTCACCCAGTTAGTAGACAAATGGGTGTTCCAAACGTAAAAGCATATCAAAAGGGTCAACCAGAACAGCCATTATCTAACCAGAGCATTAACTAACCTAAGTTGATGCTCTTAGCAATTAATAAGGTATTTGGGAAAAATTAAAAAGAAAGAATTCCTTATGATCAACTGCTTCCCATCACCCAGGCAGTACACCAGGCCTCTTTAATCCTCCCCACCACAGAGTCTGAGCAGAACTTTCCTATAGTCTCCTGAGCAGTCTCCCTAGAAAGAAAAAAGGAATACAATTAGTTTTACAGCTCCATACAAAGCTGGATTCTTTCCAGCGCGTACACTTTGTTGTAGGGCTCGTATCCTCTTTGACAATTTAAGAACCGAGAACATTCAGGACCATTTTCAGTACACAGATGTAAAGCCTCCTTAATTTCAGCTCCTCTAAAATACCCAATAGGTGTCAAGTGCGGTTCTGTCTCCTTTGAGCTGCTTAACAAATCCAGCTCTTTGTTTCTAACACTGAAAAGCTCACCTTAATGAAGGAGTGGAGCGATTTCCCATACATGGTCAGGAATTCCCTTCTGATATCCAGCATATCTATTTCGGAGCGAGACACCATCACTCGGATCAGCGTGCTGTCATCTGTTCCCAAGCCCTAAAGAAATAAACCAACCGTGTACAACAACAAAGCCTTCTGGATAAATCAGTGAGGGACACAAAGGTTTTAGCACTTGGTCTTCTGTGGGATCTGTCCTTCATCAGAGCAGTTTTGCATTAGTGGAGTGATCCACTAGCAGCAAGAATATTGCTCTGAGCTTCCTGAGGGAAAAGAGGGCCATATAAAAGCTCAGACTTTTTTTCTTCTCCTCAGTTAATAGCAGAGTTTCTCTTTACCTAATGATTGCTGTCATGCTACTGACGCGAGTATGGAGAGGCAAGGGGAAAAAAAAAACAAAACCAAAAAAGCAATCTCACACCAAAAGCTCTTTACCTTCATGGATTTATAGAGTCTTTCAGCAAAATACGCAGGTTTGTTTCGCATACACTTTACTGTAAGGGAGACAAGAACAAGAGAATTAAGGTCAATAAAAACCGAAGGAGGTCTTCCAAACCTCTACGGCACTTTCGCAGTGGAGGTGTTTATTCCGTAACGATGCAGTCCAGGGCCAACGAACAGCGGGTACAAAGCAGACATCCACAGCCAGTCACCTGCTGTAAACGGATGTCTCTGTGCCCAGTAATATTTTCTTTAAGGCTTTAATACCTCCTGACAGCAAATGTCAGCTCCCAAAGCATTGCTTGAGAAAGCAAACTATCATAAAGCACAGAGCTTTCTCCTCCGATTATATCTGCAAAGAGTGTAACACTGTGGCTTGCGAAAAAGACAAACAGTATCTGCCTCCTGAAGCTGTGTAAACAGCCAGCCGGGGCAAGATACGGTATCTCTAATTATTTAATTACTTTGTCTACAAAGTTTAAAAGCAGGGAACTCACCCACAGCTAACAAAGCATCTTCGAGGTCTCCCGACATCTCAGATTTAATGCTGTCTGCTATGTCCTTATTAGCAATCCCTCTGTACGCATCAAAAACTAGGAGGAAGAGTCAGCGATAAAAAGAGCGAGTGAGATGCTTCAGGGCATACAGTGCGTAAACCACCAAGGATCGCTTGGCAAGATCAAGCTCCTCATACTCTGCATGAACATTGTAAGCTAAATCAGGGCTCCCCCACAGAAAGAATTCATTTCAATTATCAACTGTCTTGCTAATTGGCCCACCACTGCTGCTAGCACTTTCAAGAACTGCTAGTTAATGATGGCAGTTTAAATGTTTAGCTTCTTTCCATCCCTGCCCCAATAGGAGTCACACTTCATTATCTCCAATTTACAAGTTGTACTGATCAAGTCCCTTTTTGTCTCAGGGGGGAATAAAATGGTCTTAAAGAATACAATGTGACTGGGCTCTAGGATACCTGCTGCCTCAGGAAGAGTTTGCAATTAGTTAATGAACAAGTACAAAGTTCCTACAAAAGTATCATCCTCAAAAAAAGAGAAAAAGTCCAGGGCATCACGGATGGTCCTACCTCTTAGTAGGTGGCATCTGTTCCGTGTACAGAGGATTGCCATAAATTGTACCTCATCTGTTCCCCATTTCTTCTCCCCAGCTTCATACAGGCACTTGAAGACATTACAATAGACAAAGTAAGGCTAATTGAGAAGCCCAGGTGTACCTACACATGAGATTTTTACTTTCTTGGTGCTTGAGCACTGCTGGCCTGTGGCTTGTCTAGATCACAGATATTTTCCAACAAATACTAACCAAGCACAGCAACTCTCAACTGAAATGTCTTCTCCCCTCCCAAATGCCCAGCCTGTCTAGAGACCCCTCACCACAGAGTTGCAAAGAACTGTTACCCCCATGTCACCGGCTGAGTCAGAACAGCAAAGAGGCTTCTTTAAGGGTCAAAACTGAGTACAGAGCCCAGGCCTCCACCTAGGGTGCTGCTGTCTAGCATAGCTTCAGGCTTACTGTTCTACCTTGGAAAAAAAATGAGGTCTAGAGAAAGCAGGGATTCACCACGCATCACAGGTACAAGAGCAGACAATTCTTGCAAAGGAAAAAACCTGCTACGCACCTGAGCATCTTGCTGAGCAAGGGCATCATCCACATACATTCCCTCATCTCTGTTTCCCTGCAGAGATACAAGGATGAAAAACGCTTTTCATCAGAGCAACTAATGCAAGCCCAGCAAATCCCCCATTCAAAACAAGTTACTGGAGATGCATAATGGAATCCTTCAAATTGAATAGTAGCTTACAAATACAGCAAAATATGGCTCAGATGGGATTTGTACTTCCTTTTGAAATGAGCAGCAATCCACTTTAACTGGGCCATTTTAAAAAGAGCACACGGCATTAACGCATACCCAGAGTCAGACTCCTCTCCCTGCAGAAGCCGGGTGTGAAATGCAAGCGAGGTGAAACGCAAGGTAAGTGAAATAAAAGCCAGCCCGAAACACCTCATCGCTGAAGTGAGAGGCATGTCCATCAGCAACAGGAGGACTCACCCCCATTTCCCTTAGCCTGGACTTACCGTTGCGAGGGACACGAGGACTCTTCGAAACATGGAAGATGTGTCAGAGACAATGTCCTCCTCAAGGGTACAGCCGTATTCTAGCAAGAGCACACACACACACAACATCTGTTAGGACTGTTGGTCCACAACATTTGCCAGCCGTTAGCTGGGTAAGTATAGAACTGTGCTCAGGGCTCTAAACATCATCGGAGCAACCCAGCCATCACATTTAGTGCTACAGGGCAAAATTAAGAAGCAGAGCCAGTATAAAACTGGCAATAGATCCACACGTGGACAAACATGCAACTGATAGACATAACCACCCCATCCCATTTTATTTAGACCGATTCAATTTCTGGGTGAAATTCTAGCCCTTGAGGCTGTTAGCAGTCCTGACACCTCTAACTCAGAGGTTCTCTCTGGACGAATGGCAATAGTTGTATTGGCTGATGTGTCACATTTAAAGGCTAACAGACCCCTCTCTTTCCTCTTCACTTGTCCATGCATACACATAAGTCACTTTTCAGTATGGTATGGCTTGCAGCTTGCACTACATACGAAGTTTGTAGTTCTCATTAATGCGCCGAATCTCTTCGTTTGTGCGAGAAGCCAGAATTTCAATCAGGCAACCTTCATCTGTTCCTGCACCCTAAGGAATTGCAAAGACAAGATCCAAGATTATAATGAGGACTGTTTTGATGTGCAATTAGGATTTTTTAAATTATTAGTTAATAATAAAAAAAATAATAAATTTATAATTATGCCATATCATACTAAATTGACCAGAACCTAAGCAACATAAAAGGAAGATTTCCGAACCTTCAAAGCCCTCCTCAGTTCATGTACATCGTACATGGTGGTAGGAGTCATCATGCCAATGATCACCCTTTCAAAATTCCCACTCAGTTCAGACTTCAAGTCATCAATCAAATCCTAGAAGACAGAGAGAGAAGAAAGGCGTTGGGAGAAGATAGAGCCTTCGAGAACAGAAAGAACTCGTTCACCACTTTTCTTCATGCTCCAACTCTCCTTGGATGAACCGTTGCTCAGAAGTGAACAAGACCAAAACAAACTTGGCCAGGGAAAGCTTGTGCTAACCTTACTGTTGTGGAGACTAGGATGTTGTTCACATTTCACCCAAGTGACAGAACCCCAAAATTGTCTGCATCTCCCGGATAAAGCCACAGTCGCTAAATCTCTGAAGACCACCTACCCTGCCAATACTGCTTTTATAGGTGATCAGAACCTGCTGACGTTGGGAAACATTTAGTTTGGTCAAAATCTCGATGATGGCATCTTCATCTGTGCCTGGAAGAAACCAATGGAAATCAGTCAGGCTGCTTGCACAAGCACCAGAAGCATGCTCTGGTCTTGTCCAGAGCGTGCCATTAGCCATCTTCTGCTCCTTACACAACCTGGTTCTCAACAGCACTGGGGACTAGATCAACATACAGAAGTGCCTCAACTCAGCCAGTGGCATGGCAGTACCACACCACAGGAGAGAGAAAACAGGGCCTGACCAAGGATGTTTTTGTGGCCAAGACTTGGATTTCAAGTTGGGTTCAAGTCTCAGCCTGATCGAGTTGCTTGATTCCTTTCAGTGCCCTCACAGGGCAGGGGAGCAATGCAAATGGCTAGACTTCCCCTCTAACAAACCGCCAGACAAAACATTCCCAATGCTCGGGGGCGGGGGGGAGAAAAAAAAGAGGGTTTAACAGTGGAAGGAGACCAACTTACCAAATCCCTTCATAGCCTTCCTTAGTGCCTGTGCTTCTTGCTCAGCACTGAAACTCGAGACCCCCTTGATTGTTGCCTAAACCCACAGAAGAGGAGTTATGAAAGACAGACTCGAAGTGATGCATACATACAGTAGAGGTGAATTAAAAAAAAAAAAAAAATCAAGTAAAGTCCCCCCACCAAACATGAGTGATTTTATATCAGGCTTCCATCCTACCCTAAAGAGAAACAGTTTATTCTAGAGGGACTTCCCAGCCACATAAGATATAAGCCACAGGGACATAACTAAAAGAAGAAAATATCATCGTATAGCTGCCCATGGAGTATCTGGTTTCCAATTTCCTGTTCCCATGAAAATCATCAGCAAAACACTGCTTAACAATCACATAGGTTAGGCACAGGAATAACTACCATATAGATGGCTACCTTGCAGGTTGAACCTGAAAAGAATAATATGCCCAGGAAGTTTATCTGGAGAAATTCATGCTCTTTGAACTAATATCTGACCGGATTTTCCATTAGCTCCCCAAATGGAAAAGCCCGTATGCATGAGTTATTCACCTCTAGCATGAGGATGCAGAGAGAAGCGATAAACTCACCCCGCATAAAGGGGCAGACAGTGATGGTGCTCTTCCTGCTGTGTCCTTATCTGAGATACACTCCCCATGTTTATCTGATCAAATGCTTGGCACAGCATGGTACAGAAAACATGCACACTCACCATCGCTCTTGTCTTTGGTCAATCTGCTATTGTCTGAGTCCCC
The DNA here is from genome assembly GCF_028858705.1 of Grus americana. Classification (NCBI taxonomy): domain Eukaryota; kingdom Metazoa; phylum Chordata; class Aves; order Gruiformes; family Gruidae; genus Grus; species Grus americana. The sequence continues at coordinate 5,923,162 of NC_072877.1, read as the reverse complement.
AGGCAGTTAGACAACTGTAATGAAAAACAGAGGAAGTGTTAGTTTTCTAGCAAATAATTAATAGAATATACCTACCCTTGCCAATTATTGGGGCTGGTTAAGCAACCATCTAATTTCTCTGAGGCCTAAAAGCAGCTTTTGAACAGCCCTACTGAACGCCCGTAGCAGCATCCTGGAGATTCCAGTCCTGTGTCGTACTGAACGAACGAAGGCTGGCTTGCAACAGCACAGGGCAAGGGCGTTCGCCCTGTCTGAAAGAGGGATGTGGTGCACAAGTAGATGATTAGCACTAGTAATTTAAGAAATTTCTTTTCTATGGCTAGCTTGACAGCCTGGGTGAGGCTACGAGGAGAAGCAGACAACGTTGCCCTGGGAGCAAAGAAAATAGTCTTGATTCCCATGCCCTTCAAAAGACGTGGGTTTGACCTTGCCAGGTGAGAGCCTGAGGGTGCCTGCACAGTCCTAACAGCCTTCACAGGGAGCCTCCCTGGGAGGCAGAGACAACATCGAGGTGTGGATGAGCATGCTAAGGATAACCTCACTGGAAGACTGGGACAGGAGGATTATTTTCCCTCTTTCTTAAAATCTGCTGTATTCAACATCTCCATTTGGTGCAATGTGTAATTCCTTGTAGGACGGCAGTTTTAACTGACTGTTAAAGCCCTCAAAAAAAAAAAAAACACAAACAACTTATTTGCCATCTCCTCAGGGTTTATTTTTTTCTGCTTATAATTTTGTTTTCATGCATAGGGCCTATACATGAAAGTATTTTCCCGTATCCCTGGTAGGTGGACAGGATGTCAAGTTCTAGGACAAGGTTCACTTCCCTGCAGCTCAAGTTCAACACAGCATGAGCCAAGGTTCTCGCATTAAGCCCTTAAGTAGAAGCAGTGATGCCAGCAGCTGACGGCATCTCTCCCTAATCCTGCTCATGGTGCTTAATAGCTGCTATCAATGAGCCCAGACAGTTGTGCAAGAACAGGAGCGTCTTTGCTCATGCTTCACATGACCCTTACAAATCCAGAATATCATCGGAGGATGCTGTTCAGGCAAGTTAACTCTCAGTGTGACATTCACCACAGATGTGTCACACACCAGCGCTCCTGAGCGCTCTCCAGGTCATCTGTACGTTATTGCATCCTGGGCAATCAGGAAACGTATGGAAAATTATTAGTGTGGAGTTTGCTTTCTTTCATATGATGATATAGTTCAGTGGTCAAATTATGACCTACACCTCAGAAAAGTCATCTTTGTTCTTTAATCTTTTCTAGAAATATAAAGCCAACTTTTATTTTGCTTTAGCCAGACACTAAATAATGGCTTCGAATTTCATAGATGTTTTTTTCTGATGCAGTTTTACCATTCCTTTGGTTTGTACATCGAAGCAGGAATATTAGACAGGCTGGTTTAGCAAGTCGATGAGAGGGCAAAAGAAAGGTCACTAAACAAGGAAAAGGGGGTGGGAGGCAGAAAAATACCGAGTGCAAATGAGCTGGCAGAAAGGAACAAAAACACGAGGAAAGGCTGTGTGCACTGGATTCAGGGCAAGTGCTCCTGCAATATCAAATTATAACAGAAATGCCACATTGAATATTGACTAAGATTCCGATTTCTTCATCCATCTTAAACGTCACTGGGAATACAAAGAGTAGAGCACTGCAAAAGGCAGCGGTGCTAACCCCACTGTGCAATCTGCAAGTGCTGGTTTGGTCCCAGTATATTTCTGTGTGCGGTGCCATGAGAACCGAGCCACTGAAGTTACAGGTGGAAAGCGCTCGGCAGTTCAGCCAGGTTCTCCAGCAATGGTCCCTGCCCCTGTAACCACCTTGCTCCCTTTCAGAGGTGAAGGTGTCTCCATGAACTGCTCAGGCTGGGGCATTAGATGAATAAAACTCTCCTAGCCACTCCCTTTGCTACTACAGAGGGAAAGGGATTGCTCAGATTTGCCAGCGCTCAGCAGCTTAATGCAAGTCTTGGCCTACAGCTCAAATGGGGAAAAACAGCTTCAGGACAGGAGCAACAACTCCATGTTTTGAAGAATTAAACTCTGCATGCAAAGAGTCAGCTAACAAGTGCTAAGGGTGCCCTGGCTAATCCCCATCCTGATGTTATTTGCTTCACCCCAGAATAAAGGCCTGAGATTGCTGATACAGTAAACCTGGCTCAGAATAGGCTCAAAATACTGCGGCCAGATGACAGAGTGCAGGTGTATGAGGCATCCCTCCCATTATTTAAATTTTTTTCCATAGATGACCATTTCCTGCCAGGCTTTATCAGCTAATCAGGCCATTATAAGCTCACATCAATGTCCTCTAAAAGCTGAATCCAGAATAAACTTCATTTATCAGAAAACAGCTGAAACTATTGTGTGTGCTGGCCAATTCAAATTCAGACTTGCTCCGAATCAAGGTTCCCTGACTGTGCACAGAGTGCACGCAGCTCCCGGCAAGCAAAGCTCCCAACAGCTTAACAGGAAATAAACAGGTCTTTCCCCCCCAAGTTTGAGCTCGTACACATGTTGCCAGTCTAGGATCTAGGATCTGGAGTGGGAAACCAGTGTTTTGCGACCCATGCCCTTGCAAAGCAAACACTGGACTAGTTTGACTAGTTCTTTCATTCGGTGCACGTTTACTCGAACACAAACCCACACCCTGCGCCAGATCAGCTTTTCCATGGCTCTGCCAGCGCCAGCTGTTTCCAGTGCGCTGGATACAGCCTGCTCCCTCCACAGCTGGCTGTGCTTCAGGAGACACAGAGCGCTGGTGCAGGTCTGGGGCTCCTAGCAAGGTGACTGACCCTGCTCCCAGCCCGATTTGCAGCTCAGGAAAGGATCTCCCTTCTGCTGGTGAGCCCCCAGCCAGCTGAAATACCCCAGCACCTCCCACACGATGACATTTATCTGGCTACTGCCCTCAAAAGGAATAAAAATACTGAATTAGCAGAGCCGGGTACTCCTCACTTCAGCCTGCGTGCCCACCCGAAGCCACTTCACAAGCCCCCTGCCATGCCCTCCACACTCCAGCACCCAGCGCGGAGGACGTGCCAGCTTGGCCACGGGGCACAGCAGACGCAGGAATTACAACCCACACTCCCTGTGCCTGGGAAGAGTCAGCCATCTTCCTCCTTCCCACAACCCACCTCCCCGTCCTCCCTCACCCCAGGCCTGCGCCCTCCAGGGCTGCCCCAGTGCCCCAATGCCTTGGCGTCGCGGCTCCCAACGAGGCATCCACCCAGCCAAGGGCCGTCCCGCTCCCGCACAGCCACACTACCAGCCGCTGCGGTCTGGCGAGCGGGGGACAGTGCTTGGCATCTTCCCAGGCACCTCTAGCCGTGCAACCCCTTCCCCATGCCAAAGGGGACCCCCCTCCCAGTTAGCGTGGCACTCACCTGCTGTCCTAAGGGGGTGCCTTGGCAGGAATGGGGAGAGCTTTGCTCAGCTTGTCCTGGATGGCAAAGTCCCCGCCCTGGAGCAGGGAGGGACTCGCTGGCGCAAAACAGCTTTTCTGCATGCCTGACAGGAAGGCAATCCAGCCCTGCTCCCCTCCTCTGCCCTTCCGTAAACAGTTGGGTGGAATCCAGAGCAGGGAGAGATTCCCCAGGCAGCCTCATGCACATTTAGGAAACACACATTTGGGGTTACGCAGAGGCCCTTGGGAGTAAAAGTGCCCTGGCAGGCTCGGATGGCTTCTGAGGGTCTCTCTGACTGCAGCCAGCGCCCGAGGTCTCTAGCTGGTGTACAAAAGGGCGTACCAAGGGGGGAGCGAGGCGAACGACGGCGTGGAGTACACAGTCAGCGACAGCCTCGAGCAAGAAGTCCTGTTCCTCCCCCCCGTGCTGTCTGTGGGGATTTCTTACCTGTATTGAGTCTCCTTTGCTCCCACAGCACCTCTCCAGGTCTTCAGCATCCTTCCCCCTTGTCTGAGAACTTTGCCTCACAAACAGCCATGATTTCTGTAAGAACAATTTTTTTCATAACGATGATTATTTTTTCCCCAATAAATGGCACCACCCTAAAGTCAAAGCACTTCAGGCAAAAGGATTTCAGTTTTACCCCGATGTGACACTGGCAGGGTCACTCTTGGACAAGATCATGAGGCTGACAGAGGGTAATCAATCTTGCAATAATACATATCTTGTCTTCCCTGTGTTTATCCTCAGGGACTTTGGTCTCCTCTGATGCCAAAAGTACAGTTATTATAACGGGTAAATCAACCCTCTCAGGTTCCTTTTTCCAGCTCATACGACAGTTATATCTCATCCCTGTGCCTCTTTGCACATGCTCTTTTGCTGGAAGAGACCTAAATTTAGCAGCTCAGATGAATGCAGGCTGTGCTTCAGTGAGCGTGCCTGTGCAGCTGGCTTATTACAGCTCCGGCTGCAGCTCAGCCGCCCAAAACCAGCCCCACGGAGCCCAGCCAGCACCTACTCGCTCCCTGCTGATGCGGGGGGACATTGTGAACAGAAGGTAACAGAAAAACAGGGTTCGAGCCACAAGCACTCTCCTTTTCCATTGCAGAGTCTCTTTCCTTGCAAAATCTGGCACTTTACCCCAACCAGGATCCAGCGTGGACTAGTACGTATTATCAACAGTCACTAAGGAGAATCTCTTCTCTTTCCTACATCTGTTAAAGTTTCCATTCTCATCCCTTCCTCTCACATCAGCTGGCTGCAGCTCTGGGCCCATACCCGCTCATTTTAATCCACCAGCAGAACTGCTGTGTTTCTCCATCTTAGGTTGCCTCTGATATTTTTTTTTTAGCCTGTGTATTTTCAAAAGCTTCATTCTTCTGCTTGCTTTCAAGCCTCTTCAGCCCCAAGGACTGAGAGGCTCTGACACTGAACTCAATGATATATGCAACAGTAATTATTCTAGACTGCAAGTTATTCATCTTCTCTGGAAGTTTTTTATCCTTTAAATATTGCACCAATCCTGCCATTCATGATTCACATAATTTAATCTTTTCTTTCCCCCTGGGAGAGGCTCTAAATAGGGAGGAATACTTGAAGATGCAAAGTGTTTGTGTGGATGTTTTTGGCCATCCAGGATTCGTTATGGAAGTGTAGCCCCTTTGGAAGCCAGGTCCTGACCCAACACACAGCTGAGTTCCCTATAATCTTGGCTGGTTACGGATGCTGGCTCTGCAGCCATCCATTTCAGACAATCACGATTGTTTGGACCAGAAAGGAAAAAAAAATACCACCAAGGTACAAAAGCTTCTGACCGTGCTCAGAGTTAGCCAAGCTTTTCTGGAAAGTGGATGGAAGGACAAGGGATTTAGGGCAATGGTGGACTGCACCCTGTTGTACCTTGTGCTGCAAGGGCTGCTCCCTTCAGGAAGGCAAGGGGTTGTTGCTGTAGGAGAAGTTTCCCATGTAAAGTTCAGGGGACAAAGCTTTGTCTCCCCAGGAGCCTTTTGTCTAGGGTCTGCTCAGCTTTCATGTCTTAAAGGATGGAAAGGCTATGGCTATCCTTTAATATCTCCAGCCTGAGGCACCACCTAGCATAGCTTTGCTGTCCTCACATCAAAAGAGGGACAGTAATGGACAAACCCACAGTTCCTATCAGTGTAGTAAGTGCCAAAGTACATTGCTTTTCACTGATATTTCCTGTTTGTCCCATCAATAATTTTAACACACCCCTCATTATAAAGCTCTCCAAATACCTGGACTTTACCTGGTTGCATACCTGCTCTGTATTCCCACTCCATCCTGCTGTTCTCCCATCTCTGCAAGAGACATAATAACAATCAAAGATCACAAAGACAGGGCTGTGTGCATTAAGTAAATAAATATGCTCAAGCAGCTAGCCTGTTAAGCAGGAGGTATTTAATCTAGGTCCCACAATAAAAACAGAGCTGAACCTCTTGGAAAACGGCAGCATTTATGTTTTTGCCCTAAGGACCTGGCTTTTTAAATTTGCACCTCAAAGAGTAGAGGAACCTGGTGCTGGAAGGAGAGATTTTCAATGTATCATTTGATTAGCAGGTACCTGCCTTTAGCTTTGGAGAAATAGCCTCACCTCATTCACCGAGGCCCTAACAAGGTCATTAGCCAATCTCCCACAGATTTAAGTGAGGGCCAGAATTTGAGCCCTTGGGGATTATGCCAGTGTTTTCAGGAAGTTCATAAGGGAATGCTCATTTTTATACCTCAGCACCAGCAGTTTGCAGTCGGCAGCCCCGGAAAATGGGGTTATTCAACTGTTGCACAAGTGCTGTCAGAGCTGTGTTGCAATGCTGTAGCTCAGACTACTGTCTCCATAGCAGCGCGCAGCTGAGGTTAGGGTGGAGGCCAAAGCCAGTGCTTGCTTTTCTAAAGCACCAGTTTTCATATGCATGTAAGAGGGTAAAGAATTCTCACATTCTGCAGATGAATATCAGCTTAATCACAAAGTTACCTGCAGATACAAGGACTCGCTGCAGGGACGTAGGGGTACTTTTGACGCTTAGAGCAAGAATGGCTCCTTACCTCCAGCTCAGCGCTGTATAGGATGAAATGTCCATTTCCATAGGTCAGAGGTAGCCTTGGTGCAGAAACAGTGGTGTTTTGGGGATGATCCTAGGAAGAGCCAGCCTGAAGCTTTTGTTCTATAATTTGAGCGGAGTCCTTTTAACACAAAGAGAGGAAGGAAGGTAACACACACACTCCCAGAAATAGGTAAGCAGTGTTTATTTGAGGTGGGAAGACTGAAATATCCCAATTCACATAAGAAATGAGAGTTCTTCGCTCTTCATTACCTACCATAACCATTAGAAATGCTGTTGTGCACAGTCAGTATTACCAGGGGAATGTGCAGCACTCCACCGCTTAGCAATCCAGACAGGACTTACAAAGCCCTGAGCACAGCGTATCAGTACTGCTCTGCAAGTTCAAGGGCTCTCTGGATGGACCTGGGTTGATTGCATAAACATATGTGTCACACAAGGCCAAGAACCAACAGGGGAGCAGAACTGGTTTGAGAAAATCCCTCTAACCTAAAGTGCCTTTAAAACAAGAGACCACTAAGATGCGGTGGTCTACAAGCCTTAGAAAACAAATTGTAAGGGGAGACAGCAACAAGCAGCTGTATGAAAAAGTCAGGAGTCAAACACCCAATTTCAAGCATGATTCAATTATAAGATTTTTAAGATGGGGATGCTTGCATGTTCTGCAGGCACGCACACAAGAAGACATCCTGGATGCTATTACAATTTATAACAGTGACAGCTATAACAGTGTCTCAGATGCCACCATACTCAGTGCTTTCCAGACTGCTGTCCCACAGCATATGCTGTGTTGACTCCATCGCAGAAATACCCACACGCTCTGCCTTTCTCTTACAGAGAAACTTAAGGCTGCACTTGGCCATGAGCCCAGTCTACTGTTTTATTAAGTAAAGCTATAAACAGCAGGGAAGGCAAACAGTCCTGGGCCATTGGTTGGTTGACAGCTTCGTCGGCTGCCTGTGCTAATGGATACCATCCAAAGGGGGACTGGAGTCAGCAAGCGCCTCTACAGTGGGGCTGTGAAGATGGTTAGGCACTTGTGGGGTGACACTTTACCTTTTAAAGAGCCCCTTGCAGTCATACGAGTTGTCGCTTGCTCTTGATCCTAGTTGCTTGTGTTGTTTCACCTTCCATTGTACAAAAGGAACCAGGGAAAACAGGTCTGCTTTAACATCCCCAGCAGAGCTGAGGGCACAGGCTCTGTCAGAAGATGCTCAGGAGCCTTCACATGGTCGAGGGTTGCCCGGCCTTCATAAGCCATTGCTAGGAAGACATCACCTGGCATGGATGCAGTGCAATCATAATTACACTGCTTGTCGTGGTATAGCCTATTTAAATTAAGCTCAAGAGATGGGCTAGACCACTATAATTGCATTCACATTACAGTTTGTACAAATATAACAACTTTGTCTCAAACAAACCCCCACTACTAAGACTAATTGATATGACATTATCCTCAGGCCTTACGGCATTTGCCAGCTCCATGGAGAAACATTCAGCCAGGGAAACTCCTAATGCCCCTGTGGAAGCCATGTATTAGTTGTGGCACAACCTCAACCCTCCTTCCCCAAAGCTGCAGGCTATAAACTGCTACACCATTGCTTCCAGCAGCCTTAAATGTCTTATCAAGCCTAAATTTCATTTAATGGGCTTAATGAATGTTTACTTCAATTAGCATACATATAGTTCTGAAGAGGAAATGAAGGGCTTTCATTTTTTTTTCTCTTCTTAATTAATATCTGCCTCTATGTAGCTTTATCTGACTTAGCTGCTCTGTGTTTTGGCTATAACCCAGCTCTAGGGGATGGAAACAGAGCTGACTGCCCAGCTAAGGGTGGCTTCTAAGGCCCACATGCATTCAGTCCTTCACAGAAATATGATAGAAACTGGCTGATGCAGTGCTTGGAGTAGGGAAAACATGTTAAGCATCTTAGCATGACATATCTGGTGCTAAAAAGCAGCAAGAGCAGGGCTGCTCCACACAAGAAAACAGGTTAGGAGCAAAGGATGCCAACAGGACCCAGTCCTGCCATGCCTAAAGATAGTTGGGACAGTAACCAGCTTCATCAACCACCACCATGGTGATCACAGGGCAAAGCAAGGAAGCAAGACCACAACCTACCTAAGAAACCAAGTTAGAAGCACTAAGAAACATCTCTACTTAAAACACAAGTCAGAGCTTGCCCAGCAAAGCCAAAACCTAGAACCACAGCCAGGACTGCCCTACACCTGCCTCAAAGGAAGAGTGAGTCTCCTGGGCCTGTGCTTAAATGGAGGTCACAGTCAATGAGCAAAGTGTGCCCAGGTGAGACTGCTTGGGGCAATGAAAGTATGCTCAGGACCCTGACACTCGAAACACAGCTGATGATAAATCCTTTCTCAGTGAGAACCCAATCTGCAAATTTCTCTTAATGAAGAAAAGAAATTAAAGCTTTAAACAATAGCATATATTAGTAGTATGAAGTCATGCTCTTGAGAAGCATGGCTCTTTTTGACTTGGTGGTCAGTCCCATTACGCAGTATCGATCCAGGCTACGCATAGTATTACATCAAACATGCATGAACCTACAGAGCTCAATCACCTCAATTATTTCCACGTGTGTCTACTCTATATAGGCCATGAGTGCCATTGCTATTGATGGAAGATGTTGGCTTCTGCTTCCAGGAAGTGAGTGTGTAAGGGCAAACAGGATGTATGGAAGATGTGGAAACTTTTGGTTCTTAAACAGGTAAAATATAGATATGAGTTTGAGTCATCTTTTTGTTCCTCTGCAGAACTCTGAACCTAGCCAAATTGCTAGCTAGATGATAATGTGCTTGAGAGTTGACCTTTTTTTGAGGGTGGTAAAGAAAACTGATGGGTTTTCCGGTCGGTTTGTGGGCCATGACAATACACTTAAAAGAAATCCTTGGATTCCAGAAAACATGGGCAGAAAGAGAGGTGGATAGAATAGGAGCCCTAATACTAGTTAGCTGGTGAGAAGCTTGACAGAAAGTTTTGCAGTAAATGTGTGTGGTTAAGGGAACATTCTCGTCAAGATAAAAATAACTGGATGAGAAGACTTTACTACGCGCTGAATACAGGAAAATATGACTATTGCCTTGCTGCCCCTGGATGGCTATGTATAACCAAGCACAAAAAGCTGCGTAGGCTCTTTTCTACCTTGTTGCCACTTCTGGAAATGCCCAGGAGAGGTCAGTGTGCCCTCGCTTTTAGGTCACTTGCGTGAAACCTTCCCAAAAGCCTGTTTTTACTTAGAAAACGCTGAGCTGTCTGGAAAGTTTGATCAAGAGGGATGCAGCTGTATTAATGTGCTTCTTCCTGGGGATTTGAATGCGTTTTCTTAGCAGCATAGGGGAACCGGGTATCAGGGAGACAATTATGCAGGCGAACAGCTCTGCCCACATCATCAGGACTTGAATATTTTAAACCTAGTGTCACAGGATTTTAACAGCTAAAATTTGGTGTTTAAGATTGACAGACTGAGGTTTCCCTCTGCAGTGGGACAAATCAGTGAGCACCGTGGAGTTGCTCCAGGCTAACACAGGAGAAATACTGGACCGTGTCTCTGCTGGCCATCACTGATCAGCTTTTTCACTTAAAGCTTTCAGGCTCGGTTCCCTCTGATCCCTATGAAGGTCACTGGGGTTGCAGCAGTGCAGCTGAGCCTCATGCCTTCTGGAATAAAGAATATCATGAGTGTCTGCAACTGAGGACCAGCCTCTGTTGTGCTCCCCAAAAGGGTCACCAATGGAGTTCTTGTGCCTGTGGCCAGAATGTCAGGGCTCCATAGTTGTATGTGGGTCTGATGCTTGCCTGCATTAGACCTTGGTGCTCCCAGGTACTTTTTAAAAGTATTTTTCTCAGTGCCTGGTTAGGATGTTCAGCAGTGCATCTGCAAGCTCTCTGCATGGCAGTGGGCTTTATCTGCTTTAGTTGGAAATGAGTCATTTCCCTGTACTGTACAGAGATGCCCAATTTCCTTGGAAATTGTTCAGTTCTGTGGAGTCCCCAGAAATCACTGGTTATTGGACCCTTTTTGCACTGGGTGTTTTATCTCAGTCTTAATAGGTGCCTGGGGATCTTTCACAGGTTAGAGTAATTAAAAAAATTTAATTGATAGAAGCAACTGACTTTACCCAGTTCATATTTAATCTGAAGGGCAAGTGAACCTTTTGTACTGACCACTGGCAAGTCATCACATCCCCAAACCACAGCTGAGCAAGGTTTAATGCAGATTAAAGCCTGTTAAATGAAAAAGGACTGCTTTCATACTTGTGTTAGCTGACTGGCTGAAATGATTGTAGTTCCAACTGTGTGGATTTAGGGTGTCTTGTACCTAAAATGAGGTGCAATAGGAGCTGCAGCACCCTACAAACTAGGGGTGAATGATGAGGATGACTTTGAGGTTGGCAAGGTGGGCTTGTAGACCCTTACCTACAAGAACTGCTGAGAACAAGGATGATGGAAGAGGTAATTAACCATAATGAAGAGGCACAGTGGCTCAGCAGAAAAGCAACTGTACAGTGATACACTTAGACCTGTGTATCCCACATGCTAAATATTATCATCAGCAATTTTACTTGTTTATTCTGAGAGCCATATGCATCTTAAAAGTCTTCAAACACTGGGGGGGGGGGGGAATGACAATGAGGTCTGTTTACAATGTGCTGATCCAGTCTTGTTGGCATTGCTGGAAGCCTGTGCCCAAAAGTGATGCAGGAAAAAGAAAAAGGGCTGTGTGAAGGGTAAACATTTTTGCCATCCCACAGTAACCAGGGCCTGCCTAACCTATCCGCTTGGGACAGGAGCTTGTCAGCAGGATGGCTGTAGTTCTTACCATAAGACAGGAAATAATAGTCATTGGGAAAACACAAGCGTGCTCTGGGTTCCTCTTGGGCCCCAGCTGAGGGGAGGAAGGAGCACGGTGCTGTTGAGGCATCCCTCTGGCAGCCGCACGCTTGTAGGGCTTCTGTATTCTGGGTCACAGGCTGGGAAAACTAATTTTTGCCATTTTAATGTTTCCCTCTGCTGTTTGAAATCCCAGCTCTGGCCTTTCCTGTTAATGCATGTGGAAAGGAAAGGAGCCAGCTGCTGCAGATGCTGTAAGCTGGAAAAATCTGATTTCTGAGGTGGGGGGGGAATCTGCAAAAACCCTCAAAGTGCATTTAAAGGAAATATCATGAGATTTTAGCTGAACTAAACTTCTCTGAAGCCTGACTTGAGGACTTTGGGCTCTTTGGATGAGTTGTATTGCTGCTCATGAGCATCTTGCTGCAAACAGCATGAGGTACTGGAATGGGGAGGGGGAGGATGTAATTTAATAGCAAATCTAAGGTGCAGGCTTTACAATACCAACTGCTAGGCTTAAAGGCTTAAACCCCACTGAGTTTTGAGGGCTGGGGATCTCTCTAGTTTTACTTGAGGCTCTCAACTCAAGTGCTTCCTAGCAGGGCCTGTGTGAAGACATGCCTTGTATTTCAGCTCAAGCCCAAGATGTCAGTCACAGCAGGGGACTTTTATTATTATGACACGAAAATGTCAAGTTTAAGCACACTATTTCGAAAACAAATGTAAAAAGCCGCTGTCAGGTGTGGTGCCAGTGTGGGCCACGGCTCCTTGCTGACAGGATTTCTGCACCCGTCCTAGTCAGCAAGGAGAAGAAATGGCCCACGGGCACCCTCCCACGGCCCTCTGGGGACCCCATCCCTGCCGGCCGGGCTGAGGGTCAGCCTCCCCACCGGGCTCTCTCTCCGCAGGCCCCGCCAAAACGTCGCCCCGCGCCCCCTCCTCTTCTTCCCCCCACCTAGCCCTGGCGGAGCCGCGCTGCATGCCGGGAGTTGTCGTCCCAGCCGCGGCGGTGTGGCGTCCACGGCAATTACCGCTTGGTGAAGGAGAACTACAATTCCCAGGGTGCCCCGCGGCCGGCTGCGGCCATTCCGCCTACTCCTACTCTCTCCCCCCCCCGCAAAGGGGCATTCGCCCCTCCACCGCTCTGTGGGGAGGAGGGTGACGGCCGCGCCCCCGGGTGGCTCTGCCAGTGGGGGGGGGGGGGGTGAACGACATCCTGGGGCGGCCGGGCCGAGCCCAGCCCTCTGGGCTGGCGGAGGCGCGGGGGCGGTGCTCCCGCCGGCAGCCGGGACTTCCTGTGACAGCCCATTTCCTGGTCGGATGGGGCCGGTGGGGGGCGGCGGTGGGGTCGGTCCCTGACGGGCTCGGTGGCCGCCGGGAGCTCCGCCAGGCAGCGATGCGGGCCCCGGGCCCTGCCGGCAGGCGGCCCCCGCCGTGACCCGCCGCGGGCAGCCGGTGGGGCTGCGGCAGGCCGGCCCCTGGGCGCCGCTGCGGGGTGCATGGAGGAACCCCCCGCCCGCAGAGAGGTACCGGGAGGGGGGCCCTGTCAGTCCGGGCTGTCCTGAGGGGACTGCGGTGGCCCAGGCCGTGCTGTGGGGGTAACCGCCTTTCCCCTCCTGTTGTCCCCCCCCCTCTGGTTTTGCAGGTGTGAATCCTCCGGAGAACAGCGCGCCTGCTTCGCTTGGCCCCACAAGGCGAGCGGCCCCGGGTCCCCCTCGCCGGCCTCGGCCGGGCTGCAAGAGGCACAAGGAGGGGGCTAGGGACCTTAAAAATAACATCGCCCCCATAATCAGGCAGCTGCTCCCTCCTGAGAAATGAAGAAGTTTTTCGACTCGCGTCGGGAGCAGGGTGGCTCTGGCCCTGGATCGGGCACCAGTGGTGGCGGTGGCGGCAGCGGTGGCCCGGGCAGCGGGTACATCGGCAGGGTGTTCAGCATCGGCCGGTACCAGGTGACGGTGGACGAGGTGCTGGCGGAAGGTAAGACCCCAGTGCCTTTTGAAGAGCGCTCTGCCTTTGCTTCTTTTCCCTCCCCCTTTCCCTCACAAAGCTGGGAAGGGAGGCTTTGGCCTTTCCCGTGCACTCCGCCTCCCCCTTTATCCCTAGCTCCCCTAATATTTCATTGTCCTTGACAGACTTGCGATCCAGTGGCATCTGCGAGCTGACATTTCTGGTCTTCCCATATGTAAACCCAGTGTGGGTGTGCTGGATTTGGTTTGGGGTTTTTTTTAAATGCTTTAGAAATTGAGGGGATTTCAGAAGTTAATTGTTTCCCACCTTCCCTAAACTGGGAGTTTAAAAAAAGCTAAAACCAACCAAACCCAAAATTGTCAAATGTGTTGATGCACAACAAGGTGCTGTAAATAATGGAAGCGGTGGTCTTCACTCTAACTTTCTTCAGCTGGTTGCTTCCTTTCCTACCTTAAGTAGAGAGGAATAAAACACAGGAGTAAATTCCTTGTAGATGCACATAGGTGGACTGAGTAGAGCTAGCTATGATCTGGGATGAGGGATTTCTGTTTGGGGTTTCTGCAGGGGAAGTGGTAATCCCAATTGCATTTGTTTTCAAAATACAACAATTAAAGAACTAAGAATGAACAGTAGGGGTTATAAAACTCTTTACATGTGCAGTCCTTGCAGTGCAGCAAGCTGCTGGTGGCATTTTTTTTAATTGTAACCCGCACTGCTGCTTTAACTATCATTTTACGTTTCATTTGTTTGGGCTATGAGGGACCTTATGAATGGCTTTGGCCAGTAACCTTAGCCTCGACCTTCAGAGAGATGTTGGCCTCCTTAGCCCTGGTCCGTCTTCTCCGCAGCATCCTTTGCAATTTCAGTCAAAACAGGGTTTTGTTTTGGTCTTGTAATTGCGAAGGAGAGGGCAGCTGCTGTATGAGAGCTGAGTAGGAGGACCTGTGTTGGCTTTTACAGAAAGAACCCTAAAATGGAAAAGGGACTCTGCGTACGCTGTGTGCATTCAGGTTTGTAAAAAGTCACCACAGTGTACAAGAAAATAGATCTGTGACCGTCTTCCAGACATGGTTTCTGATCTGCTGCATGCTGAGCACTGAAAACAGTCCTTCAGCTAGTAACTATAATGATTTTATTTTTATTTTTTTTCCCCGACTTGAAATTTGCAATATAGGTTTGCCTTGGCTGATATTTCCAAGGCCTTTTTGGCCTTAGGACCTTAGGAACTATATGAGCTAAACCTGAGAAGCTGTCACAGTCCTTTTTTAATGCAGACAGGCCTCATCCTGGTAATAGGGGAAAACAGAGGCTTTTTTTGCTGATGAATAATCTGTTGGCAGGTTCTGCTCCGGTGCTGACAGCACCAGGAAGCAAGCCTGTGTGTCACTAGGCTCTCTCCAGCCTAAGCTACAGCCACCAAAGGTGCAAGGTGGTAGCACAGACAGTGCGGGAGAAGTGCCCCCCCCCCTCCGTACCTTGCTATCCTGGAGGAACTCCTGCTTGTGAGGCCTTTTCCCTGTGAGTCCGGGGTTCTTGGCTGGTTTCTGGGATGGAACATGGCCTAGGGTTGGCTACAGCTCTTAGATCTGTGCACACAGGCCAAGTGGGGTGCAGCAGGCCTGTAAAATAGGTGCTATGTTCTTTTCCTGCCCATGCTGCAAGGCAAAGGAAGTTCTTTTGGTGAAATGTGCTATGCAAGTATTTTCCTTGCGGTTAAACTCCCAGTGTGGGCAATCCGAAATACCTCTGCATGGTGGGTGAAGTCTCCAAGGGGACGAGAGCAAGAGGACATGTAGGTTTGCAGGTTGTCACCTTTTGATGGGAATGGAGGGATGAAAATGGTGTTTCCCTTATAGAAAAGGTAGGTCATCTGGGGAGTCAATGTGGGTTGGAAGTGCTGCAGCTTTGGATACTTCTGGCCTTTTGGTGTAGCTGCGTGTTGCTCCCCAAGTGCTGGTAAACAGCAATTTTTCACTGACTCAGCTGGAGACCTAGTGAGCTCTCGGCAACCTGGTCCCTGTGCTACTGATGTTTGAATCTTCGTCTGGAAAACTTTTTTGTATCTGCAGTGAATTTTGGTGGTTCAGCAGTGTTGAAAAGGCAACTTGTGAAGTCCTGGCTATTTCTGCTAAAAGGAAAATTCCCCTGGGAAGCACTTTGTGGGAGGAGGAGGAGTATCCTGTCTGGGAAAGAAACATCTCTCATCCCTGTTGCTTTAGAAGGGAGAGGAGAGGCCTCTGTTTTGGTGCAGCATGTGAAGCCTAGAAAATAAATGAGATGTAAAAGTGGCTTAAAAGAAAGAGTCTCTCAAATGATCATGGATGGTGTCGGGGAGACTTGAGTTGCAAGCCTGAGGAACTGGTTGAACCAGAACTTTTGGAATTAAAGTGTTGGGATTTACCTCTCTGTTTGTCAAAGCTGTGACTGGTCATCTTCAATTCTGCTGAGCAACTCTGCTGAAGATGACTGCTCCCTGGCCCAGGCTGAGGCTCCTTAATGCAGGCCCTGTGAAGTGTGCCAGATAGCAGATGTCTGCATGTGCTCGCAGTCTCTTGCGTAGATCCCCCAAAATATCTACTGGGGTTAGGTACACCCTCCACCCCCTTAAAAATAGTTGTATTTGGATACTCGCTTTCCTGGGCAGGGAGGAACATTCCTTCCTTTTGGAAGGAAGTAGATGGGAATAATATAGAAGGAACTCAAAAGGTTGTTTGTCCGTGATATGGGTGAATCAGGTTTGGTTTTTTTTTTTTACAAATGGTACATTGTAATAGGTGATTCTTAGTTGAGTCTTTGTTGTTGTCTTGCTCTAATCCATATAATAGCACAAATAATCTCTTGAAAAATTCCCCTCAAAGTTTGCGTGAGGATTAACTGCTGTGGGAGGTCAGCACTGCTGGCCTTGGAGTTCTGCAAGGCCAGGGTTAAAGTCGGCCGCATCAGCATAGTGTTCCAGTATGGGCTGAGGGGGTTGTTACCGACTTTAAGGTGACTGGAGTTTCAGGGAGCTGAGGTGAATGCCCAGGAGGCATTTGAGTGTGTGGGTGAATCAGACTACTGTCTTACTGTTTTGTTTATGAAAAGAAACCAAAACAGTATGATCAAATTGGATGCTGCTTTTTGTTTCTGCCTCTGTGTGTGTGTGTGTGGGGGAACCAAACCCCAAAACCCCACGATGACTACTCTGTGATGAGGACCAGAGCAGCAGAAACATTTAGAAGGACGTTGCCAGAAATCAGAAATTTGCTAAGGAGTTTGTGGGATGTGCAGGTGTGGCAGAGTACCACGAGTCACCTGTACTCCTCTGAGCTAAAACAAACAAGGTGGGGATTGCCCCAGTGTCAGCTTTTCAGAGGGCTGTATTTTGCGTTACTCTGTGTACCTGCAGGATTGTAAGAGAGTGCTGAATTCATCCAAGGTATGTAAGCATTGATGGATGTGTGTTTGAGCTAGGATTTTGTTTGTCTTGGTCTACTTCTAGCAAAAGATACAGTCTCTGTTTCTTCAGGTCTGTGAAAAGTCACTCTTTCAATTAGTAGTATTTTTCTGAAGGTGCTACTTGTAGTCTTTTCCCCTTAAAACGTGTAAGCTAGGGGTTTCAGGTTTAATAATTGTCAGATACTTCACTGAATTTTTTTCAGATACATGTCTCTGTGCTGCTAGCTAATGAATGTGTACCACTTAATTGTAGACATTATAAACCAATGCAAAATCAGCTTAAATTTGCCAGCTGTAACTTTTTACTCCATTTTGAAAAAACAGCCATTGTGAGGTTTCATCATGATTTTCTCTAGCAGATGTGCAGGCCAACGTGCATATGAAGAGCTTGGTAAGGCTGAGAATGCACAACCTGTGCCCAGTGGGGGAAGGTGGCAATTGTGGGCTAATTGCAGAGGAGTTCTGCTGCCTGGCTTACCCCCAGAGCTTCCTTTCCCTGGAGCATGCAGCACCATAACCCGAAATCACTCAAATTACATGTGAGCATCTTCTGAAATAACTTCACTTTAAAATAAACACATTCTGAGGTAAATCTTGCAAATTTGCATGATCCTCAACCCAATTCTAGTGTGGTTGGGTTCAAGGTATCACGCTGAAGTGTATTTTGTCAGTTATTGCCTTCTAGCTTCTGCCAAGTGCCAGCTGCTAATCAGCTGACCAGTGACATTTGGATTAGGAATTAAACTATTTCCCCTCTTGGAATGGGATATGCGATGTTTACCTCTTTTTTTCCCCATTTTCCTGCGTACCTTGTGAGGCAGAGTGTGTACACTGCGCTCTGCACTGCTAGGTAGGATATTGGCTCCTCTGTGTTTTAGTAGTCTGTTTTTATGAGTGTACAAGCCAGGCAAACCAGTGAAGAATCCCAAGTGAGTTATTTGGTAAATGTTGAGTTATCCCAAGAGCTTTGGTGCTTTTAGCAGCACAGATTTTGCTGGGGCAGTGTGTGTGCCATGTCCCTAGACGTCATCAGGAAAGAAAGGAAGGTGTTAGTGGATTTAACTGCGTAAGAGGTTGTATGGCCCGGAGACTTGCATTATCTAGCCTCACGAGTAAGTTTTATGCAACGTGTCAGAGAATGGGTCTGGGATTGTACGTGGGGGTGGCTGGTTTCTTACGTAACAGCTATATTAGCTAAAAGCATATTTAATGGCAGTGTTAGCCCTGTGTAGTCATGGGAGGATGAGTTTTTTGCAGTCATCTTCCCAGGAAAGAGCCTTCCATGTTAAAACAAAATAGTGTCTAATTCAAGCAGTCCTGGGACAGGCTAATGAAGTTGTCAATTACTTAGTATAAGAAAGCTTAGTTCTGGGATTCTGGCTGGGGAAAATACAGGGTTTAACTATCCAACTCAGGTCCCGCAGAAGTGTTCTAGTAGTTATATATGAACAGATTACTAACCTCTGGTTGCGACACCAGCAGTGACATTTTGGATGTAAGGAGAACATGTACTGCCATAATGTTTTTATTGTTGTGGGCCTTCTCCCCTTTGTACGGGAGCTTGTCAGCAGTTGAAGAGAGCAGGTGGTAAGTTATAAATGTGCTGAAGACAAGCTGGAATCCACTTCGGGTTTAGCACTTGCTGTTTTCCAAGCTCACCCACCTGCATTAATCATGGCTAATAAGGGGGCAGAACTGGCCAGGTGCACACTTGCATTGAGGCTGGAAGCTGCTTCCTTTGAAGGGGACTTCTTTTTTCAGTGAAAATAGTGATTTGGACAGACTGAGGCTGTACCTGTTGGAACAGCAGTTTGCCAGCTGCAGGGCTTGCTGCAGCTCTTCTGGAAAGTCACAACCAGTTTGCCTTCGTTTGTACTAAGCAAGTGTTTACTCATGTTTCACATGTGGAAGGAGACAGGAAGTCTCTGAGGAGAAACATGCCATAATCAAACTCAGTTTACAGAGAAGTTCTCCTTTGATAACAAAAGGTAACTGAATAAGTTTTCCAAGAAAGGATGCCTTCTTTTGTGAGTGGGGGGAAGCGCAGGATGTCCTTGTGGTGGTATCGTATTGGAAACATACCTCCTTAAATCAGATACTAGCTGCTGTACTTTTTTGACTGTAGGAACAATACTGACAGTGATTTACAAGCACAAGGAAAAGATTTGGAAAGGCTTAAGTGAAATGCAGTTGCAAGGTAATTCTCTCTCATTTGTGGCTTTTTATCATGATGGAAACTTTCCTTTTCTCCTTTTGTGGGAGGTCCAGGAATGGCCACTAAATGAAATGAAGGTTATTGTTAGCTGCCTACAGTATGATGCAGTAGGAGAGCTGCTGCAGCTCCTCTAATGTGAGGAGCTCTCACTACAGTGTTGCCAGTATCTGAGCCCTGGCACAATCTATGAAAATGTCCTTGCAGTCCTTTCAGGGCTGTTGGGAAATAATATACTGAGATACGAAGGTGAAGCAATGCAATGTATGTGTGGCCAAGTCAGGATTGAGTGCTTTAATTGCAGTCTTGTTTTCTCTCAAATGCTGCCTCTGTGTGTTTTAAATGGGCATGCTCATGGCACACGTGATGTGGGCATAAATTTACGCTTGCTCTGTGGCAGAACCCATCAGGACCCCGGGCCGCGTGTCACAGGATTGGATTAAAGACTTTTTTGGAACAAGATGCTCATAGCATCTGGTTTGCTTCGTGATTTTGCAGAAACAAATTACGTACTGGTGGCGGATGATCTCATAGATTAAAAATAAAAAAAGCCATCAGCAGCTGAGTTCCCTAAGCAGAGACTTTGTGTGCATGTACATTCACCCCACAGTGGAGCTGGAAGCTACCTGGTGCTGTGATGAGGTCAGGTAGATCTGATCTTCATTGATTCGCTGTTGGGAACATGCTGGGTTTACTTCCTATTTGGTATTCATAGGGCTGTAATAGGGAGGTGACCCCAAAATGTGCCTGTGTGAACTTAAAAAAGCAGTCTGGCATGCTGTTCTCAAGGGTGTGAGAGTAAAATACATGGTCTCCTGAAGCTATCTAATTGCACAGCTGTTATTCAGATGAAATCTTAGCTTGTATCTCCTTTACTTCTGTAAGCTAAATGATGCTTGTAAGGTTGACATGTGCTTTTGCTGCACAAGTCTAATGGCAGCAGTAAAATAGACTGGGAGCTTGTCTCTTAAAGAAGTGCAGAATGCTCCATGAGAAGCACAGCGTGGCCTGGTTCGTGTGGGCTTTCCCTGAACATCAGTTTCTCTTCAAAGGAAGATGAGCCCTTGGTTTGATGTGGCATACCTGTTTTTGTGACTTTACTGCTATCCTGGATTGCGTGTGGAAGCTATTCAGGTGTTGCGGGAGTTAGAATGATATCAAACTCAGACTTTCAAAGTGTTTTAAAATTCTTAAAATGAACACAAATAATCAGTGCTGACGTGAGAGGAGCACAGAAGTGCGGACCTATTCCTTTATATGCCTTCTCTGTGTGACCTGCCTGCTAAGGCAGTGACACTTTAGTTACCTGTCATGAGCCTCTGAAGGATTAATTGCTTTTGACTTGTGAAGTGCTTCAGAAATAAAGACCTTCTCTCCAGTGTTTAGCTGCTGCTTTGGAGGAGTGAGCTGGATCGATAGGAAATCCTTGCCTTATGACTGCAGTGTGTTCTCATGAAGATATTTGTGGCTACTGTTGATCCTTGGGCTCTGAGCTAGTAACTCTCTTCATGACCTTTGGCAAGAAGTATCTAATACCAGAGGATATGCAAATGATTGGTGGCATGAAGGATACGGTGAAGTTCTTAA